>NW_026110591.1:55000-57500 GCF_024679095.1 Eriocheir sinensis | reverse complement strand
AATAATAATAATAATAATAATAATAATAATAATAATAATAATAATAATAATAATAATAAAAAGAAGAAGAAATTCAGCAGAAGAGTCAGAAGAGAACGTAGAAGAAGAAAAAGAAGAAGAAGAAGGAAAAAGAAGAAGAAGGACAAAAAATAAGGAAAGTAACAAAGAACACGAAAGAAAGCAAAAGATTTCAGAAAATGAGAAGAAAAAGAAGGAAAGTATTAATAATGAAAACTTAATAATAGGAGTAGTAGTAATAATAGTATTCGTAGTAGTTGTCGCAGTGTAGTAGTAGTAGTAATAGTCGTAGTAATAGTAATATAAATAGTATTAATAGCAGTGGTGGTAGTAGTAGTAGTAGTAGTCGTAGTAATAGTAATATAAATAGTATTAATAGCAGTGGTGGTAGTAGTAGTAGCAGTAGTAGTAGTAGTAGTAGTAGTAGTAGTAGTAGTAGTAGTAGTAGTAGTAGTAGTAACATTAGAAGTAGTGGTAGTAGTAGATGTAGTAGTAGTAGTAGTAGTAGGAGGAGGAGGAGGAGGAGGAGGAGGAGGAGGAGGAGGAGTAGCAGCCG
Source organism: Eriocheir sinensis (assembly GCF_024679095.1). Classification (NCBI taxonomy): domain Eukaryota; kingdom Metazoa; phylum Arthropoda; class Malacostraca; order Decapoda; family Varunidae; genus Eriocheir; species Eriocheir sinensis. Next base: position 56,926 of record NW_026110591.1, on the reverse strand, counting down.
TAGTAGTAGTAGTAGTAGTAGTAGAAGTAGAATTAGTAGTAGTAATCGTCGTAGTAGCAGTAGTAAAAGTAGTAGTAGTAGTAGTAGTAGTAGTAGTAGTAGTAGTAGTAGTAGTAGTAGTAGTAGTAATAATAATAATAATGATAATAATAATAATAATAATAATAATAATAATAATAATAATAATAATAATAATAATAATAATAATAATAATAATAATAATAATAATAATAATAATAATAATAATAATAATAGAAAAGATAATTATAATAATAATGATTGTAAGAAGAGGAGGAAATAAATATGTTGTTAAAGTATAAGATTAATTAAGGAAAAGAAGAAAAATATATGAGAAGTAAAGAAGACTGAGAAGAAAAAGAAGAAATAGAAAAATGGAAGAAAATATATGAGAAGCAAATAATAAGTCGAACATTAGAAAGGGAAAAGAAAAATACTTGAGAAAAAAGGTGAAGAAAATAAAACAAATGAGGAGGAGAAGCAGATATAGAAGAAGAAAAAGACGAAGAGAACGTTTTAGAAGAAGATGATAAAGAAAACCTAAAAAAGAGAAACAGGAAAAGAGGAAGCTGAAGACGAAGAAAAACAACGACAAACGAAAGTAAGACAAAAGAAGAAAAGAAAAAAAGGAAAAAGAAGGAAAATAAGAAGAAGGGAGCAACAACAACAACAACAACGACAACAACAACAACAACAACAATAGAGTAACAGAATAGGTAGAAAATAAACAGGCAAAGAAAAGGCAAGAAACAAGAGAGAAGGAAAAAAAAAGAAAAAAATGAAGGAAAAGAGAAATAGGAAAGCAACACACACACACACACACACACACACACACCTTTCAAAGTCACACCTCAGCAGGGACACTGCGAGGGTGTTCAGCTGGTCCTTCTCGTCGTCAGTGATGGTGGTGTCTGGTACCTGAATTCTCCCCCACACCCTCACGCCGCGCTCCTTCAGGCCTCGCAGCACTGCCTCCCAGCCGTCGACCCTCAGCGTGGCACCGGGGAACGTGATAAAACTAACCCTGTTGGCGAGGAAGACAAGCGTCACCGTTTGCGGCAGCCGTCCGTCGTGGCCTGTTCAGTACAGTACAGCAGGAGTATAGTTGTAGTTTATTTACAGTGTGTAGTGACGCTGCGGCCCGGCGGTGCTCTCTCAAACAGTCATTGTAGGTTATTATCGACGGAAATGGTTACCGGATTATTTAAAACATCAGTGTGTGCCGCGCAAAATACTCTCGTCCTTGTAATCCATCAGGGGCCATTATAGGAGTTACGTTTTTATATTCAATATCATGTTTCTAATTAGTTTAGCCTATTGTATCTCTGTCTCCGTTCATAAATACGCTTGCTTATATGCATGTGTCGTTGTATCTCTACTTCATTTCAATTATTTTACTTTGTTTTATTCAGCGACGTACAGTCGGCTATAGAGAGTAGTGTCACACTGTCCAGTAAGTTTCGTTCAGAAAGCGACATCTGGCAACCCCTCCACGCGACATGAAAATTATTACATCCTATCGAAATCGTAGTGTTGTGGTGATCGGTGGTCACAGGTGCACTCTTCATAATTTTAAGATAGATATTTATCAAAAGTTTCCGTCGCTAACGCTTAATAAATATTTTTTCTTTAGGCTGTCGCTACATTTTGACACGAGCTTTTAGTTTCGGTCAAATTTAGTCAAGAGCAATTCTAAGTTGTTTATCAGACTATGATACATTTAAAAATATACTGCACTTATTAAGGGAGACTGTTATGCCTTTTAACTTAAAAAATAAATCCCTGACAGCCGAGATCTTGTTCTTTATTAAAAAAATTATACATAATAATAGGCTATAAACGTTCACATGATGGCGTCGTCGACCGCGGGCTTTTCCGCGCTCGCACTCAACACACACACACACACAC
>NW_026110591.1:12500-47500 GCF_024679095.1 Eriocheir sinensis | reverse complement strand
CCCTGGAAGAATGTACTGCCGTCACCACACACACACACACACACACACACACACACACACACACACACATTTTCCATTTCATCGAACATCGCCTCCACACCACACACACACACACACACACACATTCACATAATAAATACATCGGCTTATCCTCCCCCACCACACACACACACACACACACACACACACACACACAAACACATTCACACTTAATAAATACATCGACCTACACCGCCTCCCCACTACACACACACACACACACACACACACACACACACACACACGTCAGGTGAGCTACACGTCAACAGCTGCGGCACACGGTAGCCTCTACACTCACACAGGCTGAGTAGGTGAGGGCACATCCCGGTGACGTGTGTGAGGGCCGGCAGCAGGGTCCGTGCGTGGCTGTCTCCCCCCACCGACAACAACAGACACTTCAGGCCTTCAGGGAGTAGCCTCAAGTGGTTGGCGTCCAGCTGGCCCTCAAACTGCACCAGGTCACGGCTGTAACGGTGCACCACTGTGGTCAGGGCCGTGTGCGTGGGAAGCCTGAACACCACAGAGAATGAACACACACACACACACACACACACACACACAATTTAAGCTTATTTTCAATAATGTATTTGAATGTTGATGCATACAAAAACTACTCAGTCGTTTGCATCGATAATCATACAATCACGGGAAAAGACAAGCCTGTATCAAATAACATAGTCACATCATGCTCGAACGATCTGTGGTTTTTCATATTCATTGATTGATAGCTCATTTCAGGTGTATTAATAGCGTCTTCCATGTAGCGTAACCCGTTTCTGGGTCGTGATATGTAGAGTGTATTGATAGTGAGTCCGACAACCTAAGATTTGGACGCCATTATTGGCCCTGTTTTTCGCGAGCGCCGCGTTTTTCTGCATGTAAATAACGATTAATAATTGAAATAATATGTAACAGTAAATAATAACTGTTGAATGCGATGCTATAGGCTACTTCGCAAAATAGGCTGCACATGTTATTTACATGCAACGCATCAAAATTTCTTATGTATAGACACTTGCAGAGTCGTATATCACTTTATGGACCTGAATGAGATGAAATATGAGTATCTGAAAGGCTATGAATCGTTCGAGAATGATCAGACTATACTGTTTGATATACAAGTTGTTCCTTCGTGTGCTTGTATGGTAGATAATCATCGATGCAAAACGGCTTGTTTGCGGTTCATATAAGAGGCCTCGAGGTTTTTTTTTATCGACGACGCAGACGCCGATCAACAGATTGTCCATCTTAGTGTTGTTGTTGTTGTTGTTGTTGTTGTTGTTGTTGTTGTTGTTGCTGTTGTTTTCTTCAAGTTGTTTTCCTGGCTTACCCATGCATTGTAGACATGACATTGTATAAGAACATTTGTTAGCCCTGATGAACCCTACAACATATCATTATAAACAGTCATTTTTTTTTTTTTACGTCTTGGCCTGTGGCGCCGGTAGGCCTTCATAGTAGGGCCTGATGGTCGGCCCCAGCCCGTTGTAGCACAGGCAAGTGTTTATAATGGCGCCATTTTTACTTTCCAGCATTTTCCATTTTAGACCCCTAGTTGCATAATATAAATTGTTGGGGGTGTGTTGGAGGGTCTTGCGACGCCGATCTAGCACAGTGTTTGTGTTATTAACACTTGTTTTGTATACTCAAACACTCAAATGTATCACTGAAAACATAAAGTTGATCTTCACGCAATCGCGAGCTCACAACGCGCAGGTGCCACATCCACGTTACCGAGTGGACAGACGGAATGAAACTGACTATATAGCTTATTCCTGTCTACTCAGGTAGCTAATGCTTGTATTGTCCTTCAGGTGTTACATTCACTACCATCTTAGAATTCAGAGAGGCCTAAACCACTTAAATGATCTATTGTTTTTGTTTATTTCTACTACAGCGTGGTAGACCTGTGGACCTCGAGTTCAACTGAACCACGCTGAGTTTGAAAGCCCTCCCCGAGTGTCTGAGGATTACCCATATGCTGCCTTGGTCTTCAGCCAACACTAACTTCAGCGACTTCGGTCAGAAGGAGCACCGGGGGGCAGCATGGGCCTGGCAAGAGTCACACATCACGGCAGCCAATATAAATAAAATTTGCTTGCGCCACGAACGGGCTGGGGCTGTTCAAGAGACCCTTGAAAAAAGCCTGCCGGCGCTACTACTACTACTGCTAATACTAATACTACGACGACGACTACTGCTACTATTACTACTACTACTACTATTACTACAACTACTACTACTACTATTACTACAACTACTACTACTACTAATAATAATAATACTACTACTATTACCACTACCACGATATCAGAAACTAGGAACGAGAGAGAGAGAGAGAGAGAGAGAGAGAGAGAGAGAGAGAGAGAGAGAGAGAGAGAGAGAGAGAGAGAGAGAGAGAGAGAGAGAGAGAGAGAGAGAGAGAGAGAGAGAGAGAGAGAGAGAGAGAGAGAGAGAGAGAGAGAGAGAGAGAGAGAGAGCACCAAACCTATCTCCCTTACTATCTCTACCTGTGGATTATGTAACCAGGTGCTCTCTCTTGTTCTATTTTCGTTCTTTCTTCTTCTCGTTCTCTTTATCGTTCTCTTTTCGTTCTTTTCTCGTTCTTTTCAGTTTTCTTTTTCAGTTTTCTTTTTCAGTTTTCTTTTTCAATCTTCCTTTTCGTTTTCTTTTTTCCTTCTCTTGTTCTCTTTCATTCTCTTTGTTCTTTTTTCCTCTTTCATTCTCTCTCCTCTTCCCTCCCTCCCCACTCTCCCTCCTCACCCTCTCTCCTCCTCCTCCCTCCCTCCCTCCCTCACTCCTGGCACGGTGAAAAGCCAGGCCAGGAGTGGTCGCGCCACGTCACCTCAAGTTTAAATGAGTTTCTTGGCTCCGGACGAAAGTACTTGCAATAACAGGTGGCGAGTGACAAGATGCGATTATGTGGCGCTGGGAAATTCCTCTAACCCTCCCTTTACTCCTTTGCCTCCTCCTCCTCCTCCTCTTTCTCTTCCTTCCTCGCTTAAGAAAGGTGGAGATGATGGGGTGGAACGGTAGGTGCGTAGATGAGGAAGGAGGAAGAGGGTAAAGAGAGAGGCAGATAAGAGATTTGGAATGTAGAATGAGGTCTGATTAGGTTGAGGGTGAGAAATTCCTCCTACTAACCCGTCCCTTCCTACTCCTTGCCTTCTCCTCCTCCTCCTCTTCTTCCTCTTCCTTCCTCGCTGAATCAAGGTGAAGATGGGGTGGAAAGGTAGGTGCGTAGATGAGGAAGCGAGGAAGAGGGTAAAGAGAGAGGCAGTTAAGAGATTTGGAATGTCGAATGAATTCTGATTATGTTGAGGGTGAGAAATTCCTCCTGCCTAACCCTTCCCTTCCTACTCCTTGCCTCCACCTCCTCCTCCTCCTCCTCCTCCTCCTCCTCCTCTTCCTCCCTTGTTTGAGAAAGGTGGAGAGTCAGATGGTAAGATGCGTGGATGAGGAGGAAGGTGAATAGATACGTAGATAAGAGATAGATAAGAGATTTGGATATGAAAATGAGGTAAGATTATTTTGGGCCCGGGAAATTTCTACTGCCTGAACCTTCCTACCCTTTGCCTTCTCCTCCTCCTCTTCTTCCTCCTCCCTCGTTCAAGAAAGATGGAGAGAACTGAGTGGAAGGAAAGGTAGGTACGTAGGTAGGTAAGGAAGAAGGTAAATGAATGGTAGATTAGAGATTTGGATAGTAAAATGACAAGTGACTCGCGTCCTCCTCCTCCCTTGTTTAAGAAAGGTGAAGATTGGGTGGAAAGGTAGGTAGGTAGATGAAGAACCAGGTATTGGAAAGGTAAAACAGTAGAGAGAAAGTTAGTAGAGAAAGAGATATGTAAGATAGTTGATGAAAAGTAGAAAGAAGGAAAAGGTAAAGAAAAGATAGATAAGAGATTTGGATGTTAGAATGAGTAGGAGAAAAGGAAGAAAATGAAGAGAATGATAGAAAAGAGATTTGGGCAGCACAAAGATAAACTAGGAGGATGAAGAGAAAATAAATAACGAAATTTGGATAGTGGAATATGAGGTAGAAAGAGTGAAGAAGGAGAGGAAAAGATACATAGAGGATTTGGATAGTAAAATGAATAGTAAAATGATAATGAATTAGAATGATGATAAAAGAGTAGAATGAGCAGATAGATACGTGACTGAAGAAATGTATAGGTAGATAGATAGTTGGATAGATGAATAGAAAAGCTGATAAGGGTTACACAGATAGATAGATAACTAGATTAATGTAAACAGATAAGAGAACACGTAGATTACAGGTGTGAACTGAATGAGAAATGAAAATTAATGGGCAAAAAAAAAAATGAAAACTGAAAACGAAGTGAACTAAAAAATTGAAAATGTAGTGAATGAATAATGGTCTAGATGAAAATTAAAATGTTAAAAACGAACTGAATGAAAATGAAAAAATGAATGAAAATATAAAAAAGAAATGAAAATAAAGTGAGGAGAAATGAATGAAAATGAAAAAATGAATGAAAATGAAAAATGTGAAATGAAGTGCATGAAAAATAAAACAATTAATTAAAATGAAAAAAATGAGTGAAAAAAAAATTTTAAAAAAATTAAAAAAATTAAAGGAAAATGAAAAATGAATGAAAAATGAAGTGAATGAAAACTTATGAATGAAAATGAGCTGCATGAAAAATAAATGAAGGTAGATAAAAACGTGATTGGAAAAGTATATAAATAGAGAGTCAAATAAACGAATATATAAAGGATAAAGGTTAATAAAAGCTAACTAGATAGATAAATAGACGAAAATTAACAGGCTAATCTATCCATAGATTCAATAAAAAAATGATAGCTTGATAAACAGATAGAGGCAGACTAATAGATAGATATGGATAGATAAATCAATAAACACATGAAGGTTATTACACACGAATATTTATGTATGCATGAATGAATGTTGGTGATTGAATGCACATGTGTTCATGGATGCTTGTATACAGACACACAGACAGACAGACAGATAGACAGACAGTAAGACAGACAGACAGACTGACAGACAGACAACAAGACAGACAGACAGACTGACAGACAGACAGACTGACAGACAGACAGTAAGACAGACAGACAGACACACACACACACACACACACACACACACACACACACACACACACACACACACACACACACACACACACACACACACACACACACACACACACACACACACACACACACACACACACACACACAGGTTTTGCACTGGGCTAAAAAACATAAAACGTTAAATGTTTGGCCTAAAAGTTTTGAAACATTAATTTGCAAAAGTTGTTGACTAAGACCACCTGATTAGCATCTCTCTCTCTCTCATAAATATCCTTCTATTTGTTTATTTAATTTTGTTCTTCCTCCTCCTCCTCCTCCTCCTCTTTCTCCTTCTCTTCTTTCTTTTTTCTTTTCTCCTCTTTTTCTCCTTCTTTTCTCCTCTTCTTCTCATTCTGTTTCTTCTTTTTCTTTCACTTTCTTCCACTTCCTCATCTTCATCATCATCATCTCTTCCTACCTCCCTTTCCCTCCCATTGCCTACCTATCATCCTCCTCCTCATTCCCTTCACTACCATTCCCTTCTCTACCTCCTTTACCTTTCCTTCCCTTCCCATCCTCCTTACCTATCTACCTACCTCTCCTACCTTCCCTTTCCTTCCAATCCTTTCCTTCCCTTCCTCTCATACCCTCCATTCCTTCCTTCCTCGTCATCATCATCATCATCATCATCATCATCATCATCATCATCACCCTTTCCTATGACGTCACCACCGAGAAAACACAAGTAAAGAAGAAAAACAAGAAGAAATAAGGAAAAGGTCAAAATTAAAAAATTGAATAAGAAAATCAATAGTGAAATAAAAGCCAGAAAACGAGTAAAATAATAAAGAAGAAGGAGAACAACAAATACAAGAAAACAAGAAGAACAAAAAAGAAATAAATAAAAAAAACTCCATGCAGGAAAAAGGAAAAAGGTAAAAAAAATCGTGCTCCTATTTTGTGGACGGACTCGGCCTTGAATGTAAATCAGGCGGCGTATTGTCAACAGGTGCGCGGACAGGTAAAGAGGAGGGGTGAAAGGTGAGGTGAGGCTACAGCGTGAAGGAGGTGGTGATGACGAGGACTGGTTGTGGTGTTAGTGGTGGTGATGTTACGTAGCGGTGTTAGTGGTGATGGGTGATGACTGGAATGGAGATGAGTGGAGGGTGACTGACTACAAGGTGTGGCTATGTTATGTGGTTTTTGAATTGTTCAGAGACGGATGGGGAGAGTGAGTGTGAATGTGATTGTCGTGTGTGTGTGTGTGTGTGTGTGTGTGTGTGTGTGTGTGTGTGTGTGTGTATTATCCGTCAACATTTAGAATCACACACAAACACACACACACACATAGTTATCTCGCCCTAAACTAATTCGGTACACCCGGCACATCAATGGAAAAAAATAATGCGAAACACAGTAGAAACAAAACTCACTGGCGCTGGATGGATTTTAGGCTCGTTCGGCGCGGCCAAACTCGGCGAGGCGGCCCTGAAAAATACAGCAAGAAAACATTGGCGTAATTAATGACTTTTTCCGAGTTATTATTAGTATTAGAATTATTATTAGAGTAGTAAAGTAGTAGTAGTAGTAGTAGTAGTAGTAGTAGTAGTAGTAGTAGTAATGGTTTTAGTAGTAATAGCAATATGGTGTTGATAATGGTGATGGTGACCGTAGTGGTGATTAAGTTATGGTGATGGTAGTGAAGCTCGTGGTAGTGATATGTCGGCAGTGGTGGAGTCGGTAGTGGTGATTAATGGTACTGGTAGTGGTGGTGATGGTTGAGGTAGTGTTGACGATAGAGATGGTGGTGATGGTGGTGGTGATTATAGAGGCAGAACACACACTACCACCACCACCACCTCCACCAGAACCAATATCGGAAAAAGTATTGGGCCAACATATTTTTTGAGATATTTATAACCAGCCAGTAGTTGCCCTTTCTTTCCGCCCTTATAATTAGGTGTAGGTGCGCACGTGGGTAGGCTGGCCTGCTCCCAAAGATGGATTAGTTAGTAAGCTTTTGTCCTATTCTTTGTCCTTTTTTCAATTAGTGAGAGAGAGAGAGAGAGAGAGAGAGAGAGAGAGAGAGAGAGAGAGAGAGAGAGAGAGAGAGAGAGAGAGAGAGAGATAGAGAGAGAGAGAGAGTGAGTGAGAGAGAGAGAGAGAGAGAGAGAGAGAGAGATTAGCTCAGAGATAGCCTGAGATACCTTTTTATTTTCCTCCTTCCTTCCTTCCTCACTTGTCTTTCCTTCCTTCCTGTTTGATGTTTTCTCTTCCTTTTCCTCCATTTCCTTTCCTCCTCCCTCCTCCTTCTCCATCACTTTTGCTGTTTTCCTTTTTCAGTCCTACTTTTTTATTCCTTACTTCCTCCTTCACCTCCCTACTTCCTTATTATATCTCTCCTTACTTTTACTTCCTTCCTTCCTTCCTTCTATACTGCCTCACAGTTCCCTACCCTTTCTTTCTTACTTCCTTTTCCTCCTTTACTTTCTTTTTTCCCTTAGTTTCTCCTTTTCCTGGTTTCTTCCTCCCGTTTCATTTTCCTCCATTTTCAGCTGTTATACCTCTCTCAATTATTGGCGTTCCTTCTACTTCTCCTCAGTCCCCTTGTCCCGCCTCTCTTATTCTCCACCATTTCACTTTCTCTATCGTCCACTTTCTCTCTCTTCCCTACACTTTTTTCTCTCCCTCCAATCACACATTTTTCCGTAACTTTCCAATTTTTTTTTTTTCTTCCACTAACAGCTCCCTATTTTCCTTCCCTCTCTCTCTCTTCCTCCTCGCATTTACACCTTCCTTTACCACCTTCCCTTTCAGTTTCTTCCCTCCACCTCTTTTCTCCTTTCACTTCCAGCTCCATTTTTTCTCCTTTCCTTTCTATTACCTCTTCCGCCGGTGACGTCACGGCCGTAACCTCGGGGCAAATACCAGTGTTATTATTCTAATTCATATATTCCGCACAATACTTAAGATGGTGGGAGTAAACAATTATTGAAGAGAAAAATGCTCACTTCTTACCCCACAGGGCCGTTATTTTAAACGTATCGAGCTGCCTTTACGACTATTCCCAAGGCCGCGGAGAAGCTTGGCCAAGTTGTCACGGGTGACTTTACCATTCATGACGCTGAAGGCGTGTACAGCCATCACTACGATCATAAAACAGTCCGTGAATACCCCGGCAACTTCAACGAGAGGCTTTTCAAACAGGCGAGCCGAGGCGAAGATTACTTTATAAATAAGACCTTCCATCCAGCCAATCAGATCCAGTAGCTAAGCACACCCTCCCTCCATCAAGCCAATCAGCCCTGTAGCTAACATCTCCTCCCTCCATCCAGCCAATCAGCCCCGTAGCGATCTTCACTACAAAAGGTGCAACTAGCTCTAGATTCAGCCCTATGCAATGTCAACTCTGTGCTCCCTAAAACGGCATATCGCAAACCGAGGTGATGTGGTAAATCTCGACCCTATACAGGGTAAGAAAAGGAGAAGGGTGACTCCATATCAAGAAATTAAAATCGCGTGGCTGATCCCCGAGTCCAGGCGAGCCTCAGAACCTTAGACACACACACACACACACACACACACACACACACACACACACACACACACACACACACACACACACAGAGGATAATGAGGCAGGGGACTCATGGACAAACGCTCTGTTGTGACAGGATAGGGAGGCTTCCTCCAATAAGGAACAACAAGAGGAGAGGAAGGTTTCCCAGAGGGAGTTGAAGCAACTCCCGGGCCGCTGCCGAAGCTGATGTCGGTCTGCTCCTGCTGCGACCGGAAAAGTTCTCGCGTGTTATTCGCCTAGCTCACGCAGCACGCACGCACTCACCCCGCAACGCACGCCAGCACGAACTCACTCCCCAACGCACGTTCGCTCGCACTCACCCCCCAACGCACGCACGCACGCACATACGCAAGCACACACGCACGAACGATCGGACGCACAAGCACGCACTCACCTCCCACCCACGCTCGCACGCACGAACGCAAGAACACACGCAAGAACGAACGGACGAACACACGCTCGCACACACCCATCCCCAACGCACGCTCGCACGCACGAACACGAATACACACGCACGAAGGAACGGATGAACACACGCTCGCACGCACGAATACGAGTACACACGCACGAAGGAACGGACGAACACACGCTCGCACGCACCCATCCCCAGCGCACGCTCGCACGCACGAACACGAGTACACACACGCACGAAGGAACAGATGAACACACGCTCGCACGCACGAACACGAGCATAAACACGCACGAAGGAACGGACGAACACGCTCGCACGCACGAACACGAGTATACATACCCACGAAGGAACGGACGAACACACGCTCGCAGGCACTGACCGCCCAACGCACGCAGCACACAAGCACTCACACACGCAAGCACGCACACAATCACGTACCCACGCATGCACACGCACGCAAGCACACACTCACGTACAGACGCACGCACCCACGCAAGCATGCAGGCAGGCACGCCCGCACACACTCACACACGCAAGCACGCAGCCACGCACGAAAAACAGCACGAACTCACGCAAGTACGTAAGCACGCACGCACGCACGCAAGCACGCACGAAGGCACGGACACTCTGATGACGACCCAGGCAACAAGGCACCCTGACACTCCCTGGACACTCTCTGAACAAAGGATGGACACTCTGATGACGACCCACGCATCTAGCATTAAGGCCTTAGGTGTTGTGTGTTGGGTAGGGTTGCTGACCTCTGGGTGATGGAGACTCCTCCTGAGCAGCATACAGCACCAAGATAAGGCGATACAGCTACCCAACACAAGGAAACGGAAAATAAAGAAAATAACACCGAAGAATTAAGATTACAATATAAAGAGCACAAAAATAAAGAAGTGATAGAAACGCAAAATCAAGAAAAGGAAAAAAATCTAGCAGAGTAAGTCCTTTGGTGCTGTGTTGGGTAGGGTTGCTGACTTCTCTGGGGTGAGGGAGACTCATCCTGAGCAGCATACAGCACCAAGATAGGGCGATACAGCTAGCCTGCACAACATCAGGAAACGTAAAATAAATAAAAATATCATCGAAGAATGGATATTACTGAAAAAGGAACACGATAATAAAGAACTTGTAGAAAAACATCATGAAAGTGAAAACCAATCATTGGGGCAAGCATTAAGGCCTTTGGTGTTGTGTGTTGGGTAGGGTTGCTGACTCCTCTGGGTGAGGGAGACTCATCCTGAGCAGCATACAGCACCAAGATAAGGCAATATAGCTAGCCAACACAACACCAGGAAACGAAAATAATGATATAGCACACCGAAGAATGGATATTACTGAAAAGGAGCACGAGAATAAAGAAGTGATAGAAACACAACATCATGAAAGTGAAACAACTCATTGAGGCAAGCATTAAGTCCTTGGTGTTGTGTGTTGGGTAGGGTTGCTGACTTCTCTGGGGTGAGGGAGACTCATCCTGAGCAGCATACAGCACCAAGACAAGGCGATACAGCTAGCCTGCACAACACCAGGGAACGAAAAAAAAATAATAATAACACCGAAGAATGGATATAACAAAAAAAAAAAACATCACGAGAAAAATAAAGTGATAGAAACACAACATCAAGAAAAGGGAAAAATATCTAGCATTAAGGCCTTAGGTGTTGTGTGTTGTGTAGTGTTGCTGACTAGTCTGGTGTGAGGGAGACTCATCCTGAGCAGCATACAGCACCAAGATAAGGCGATACAGCTAGCCTGCACAACGCCAGGAAACGGAAAATTAAATACCGAAGAAACGATATTACAGAAAAAGAATACGAAAATAAAAAAGTCTTGGAAACACAACATGGACTGACACTCTGATGACGACCCACGCAACAAGGCCCCCTGACACTCCCTGGACACTCTCTGATCAATGGACGGACACTCTGATGACGACCCACGCAACAAGGCCCCTGACACTCCCTGGACACTCTCTGAACAATGGACGGACACGCTGATGACGACCCACGCAACAAGGCCCCTGACACTCATTGACACTCTCTGAACAATGGACGGACACTCTGATGACGACCCACGCAACAAGGCCCCTGACACTCCCTGGACACTCTCTGAACAATGGACGGACACGCTGATGACGACCCACGCAACAAGGCCCCTGACACTCCCTGGACACTCTCTGAACAATGGACGGACACGCTGATGACGACCCACGCAACAAGGCCCCTGACACTCCCTGGACACTCTGAACACTGCCCTGACCATTTGCAACAAAAAATCTCCTCACGACGTAACCTAAAAAGGACAAAATCCCCCCCGACAAAAAAAAAAAAAAATAGTTAACTTTCCAAACTATAACGAAATAGTTGTCACCAACAAGACATCAAAATAAAGAAGCCATAAAAAAGAAAAAGAAAAAAAGCAACAAAGAAATCAACTCAAGCAGTAGTAAAAAAAAAAAGACCTAACAAATCTAAAAAGGTCAACTCCTGATCAGTCAAAAAATAGAAAACTAAAAACATATAATGCCAAAATGTAACGACACGTATGAAATCAAACCGAAGAAATAAACGCAAAAAAAAGAAAAAAAATTAACCAAAAATAACATCAACACCCAAAAAAAAAACGAAACTGAGGAGAACTAAAACTAAGAGAAAAAAGAAAACCGGCAGCGGCTTGACTATCTTTGGCTTCAGCCTGGCTTAGATGGACAGACGAAGGAACACAGAAAGACAGGAATAAAGGATGAACTGAAGTGTAAGAGAAGGAAGAAAGAAAAGAATATTATTATAAAGAAGAAATTAGAGAGAGGGAAGAATGGAGGAAGGATGGAAAAAATGAGGAAAGAAAGGAAGAAAACTATAAAGAATAGGAGAAAGGGAGGAAGTAAACAAAGAAGGCAACAAAGCATATGTAGATTCAGAAAAAAATATACAGATGGACGGAATGAGATGAACGGAAGAAAGAAAGGAAGAAAAATAGTTGCCTGGGTGAGATGCTGACGCTGGCTAAGTGTTCAGGGTGAAATGCTGACCCTGGCTTAGCGTTCAGGGTGAGATGCTGACCCTGGCTAAGTGTTCAGGGTGGGATGCTGACCCTGGATTAGTGTTCAGGGTAGGATGCTGACCCTGATTAGTGTTCAGGGTGGATGCTGACCCTGGATTAGTGTTCAGGGTGGATGCTGACCCATGCTGACCATGCTGACCATGCTGACCCTGGATTAGTGTTCAGGGTGGGATGCTGACCCTGGATTAGTGTTCAGGGTGGGATGCTGACCCTGGATTAGTGTTCAGGGTGGGATGCTGACCCTGGATTAGTGTTCAGGATGGGATGCTGACCCTGGCTTAGTGTTCAGGGTGGGATGCTGACCCTGGATTAGTGTTCAGGGTGGGATGCTGACCCTGGATTAGTGTTCAGGTAGATATGCTGACCCTGGATTAGTGTTCAGGGTGGATGCTGACCCTGCATTAGTGTTCAGGGTCGGATGCTGACGATGGATTAGTGTTCAGGGTGGGATGCTGACCCTGGCTTAGTGTTCAGGGTGGGATGCTGACCCTGGATTAGTGTTCAGGCTGGGATGCTGACCCTGGATTAGTGTTCAGGGTAGGATGCTGACCCTGCATTAGTGTTCAGGGTGAGATGCTGACCCTGGATTAGTGTTCAGGGTGGGATGCTGACCCTGGATTTGTGTTCAGGGTGGGATGCTGACCCTGCATTAGTGTTCAGGGTGAGATGCTGACCCTGGATTAGTGTTCAGGGTGGGATGCTGACCCTGGATTAGTGTTCAGGGTGGGATGCTGACCCTGCATTAGTGTTCAGGGTGGGATGCTGACCCTGGATTAGTGTTCAGGGTGGGATGCTGACCCTGCATCAGTGTTCAGGGTGGGATGCTGACCCTGCATTACTGTTCAGGTAGGGATGCTGACCCTTGATTAGTGTTCTGGGTGGGTTGCTGACCCTGCATTAGTGTTCAGGGTGTGATGCTGACCCTGGATTAGTGTTCAGGATGGGATGCTGACCCTGGCTTAGTGTTCAGGGTGGGATGCTGACCCTGGCTTAGTGTTCAGGGTGGGATGCTGACCCTGGATTAGTGTTCAGGATGGGATGCTGACCCTGGATTAGTGTTCAGGGTGGGATGCTGACCCTGCATTAGTGTTCAGGGTTGGATGCTGACCCTGGATTAGTGTTCAGGGTGGGATGCTGACCCTGGCTTAGTGTTCAGGGTGGGATGCTGACCCTGCATTAGTGTTCAGGGTGAGATGCTGACCCTGGATTAGTGTTCAGGGTGATATGCTGACCCTGGATTAGTGTTCAGGGTGGGATGCTGACCCTGCATTAGTGTTCAGGGTGAGATGCTGACCCTGGATTAGTGTTCAGGGTGGGATGCTGACCCTGGATTAGTGTTCAGGGTTGGATGCTGACCCTGCATTAGTGTTCAGGGTGGGATGCTGACCCTGGATTAGTGTTCAGGGTGGGATGCTGACCCTGCATTAGTGTTCAGGGTGGGATGCTGACCCTGCATTAGTGTTCAGGGTGGAATGCTGACCCTGGATTAGTGTTCAGGGTGCGATGCTGACCCTGGATTAGTGTTCAGGGTGGAATGCTGACCCTGGATTAGTGTTCAGGGTGGGATGCTGACCCTGGATTAGTGTTCAGGTAGGGATGCTGACCCTGGCTTAGTGTCCAGGGTGGTATGCTGACCCGAGATTAGTGTTCAGGGTGTGATGCTGACCCTGGATTAGTGTTCAGGGTGGGATGCTGACCCTGCATTAGTGTTCAGGGTGGGATGCTGACCCTGGATTAGTGTTCAGGGTGAGATGCTGACCCTGGCTTAGTGTTCAGGGTGAGATGCTGACCCTGGATTAGTGTTCAGGGTCGGATGCTGACTTTGGATTGGTGTTCAGGGTGGGATGCTGACCCTGGCTTAGTGTTCAGGGTGGGATGCTGACCCTGGATTAGTGTTCAGGTTGGGATGCTGACCCTGGCTTAGTGTTCAGGGTGGGATGCTGACCCTGGATTAGTGTTCAGGGTGAGATGCTGACCCTGGCTTAGTGTTCAGGGTGGGATGCTGACCCTGGCTTAGTGTTCAGGGTGAGATGCTGACCCTGGATTAGTGTTCAGGGTGGGATGCTGACCCTGGCTTAGTGTTCAGGGTGGGATGCTGACCCTGGATTAGTGTTCAGGATGGGATGCTGACCCTGGCTTAGTGCTCAGGGTGGGATGCTGACCCTGGCTTAGTGTTCAGGGTGGGATGCTGACCCTGGATTAGTGTTCAGGATGGGATGCTGACCCTGGCCTAGTGTTCAGGGTGGGATGGTGACCCTAGATCAGTGTTCAGGGTGGGATGCTGACCCTGGATTAGTGTTCAGGGTGGGATGCTGACCCTAGATTAGTGTTCAGGGTGAGATGCTGACCCTGGCTTAGTGTTCAGGGTGAGATGCTGACCCTGGATTAGTGTTCAGGGTGAGATGCTGACCCTAGCTTAGTGTTCAGGGTGAGATACTGGCCCTGGATTAGTGTTCAGGGTGAGATGCTGACCCTGGCTTAGTGTTCAGGGTGAGATGCTGACCCTGGCTTAGTGTTCAGGGTGGGATGCTGACCCTGGCTTAGTGTTCAGGGTGAGATGCTGACCCTGGCTTAGTGTTCAGGGTGGGATGCTGACCCTGGCTTAGTGCTCAGGGTGGGATGCTGACGAGAGTAGGAGCCTGTGGCGGGGGTGACGTTCGAGGGACAGTAGGATGCGGTGTCGGGGGTGGCGTGCGAATGACAGAATGAGGCGGTTGCGGGGGTGCCGTGCGAGGGACAGGAGCAGGCGGTGGCGGGGTTCGCGTGAGAGGGACAGGAGGAAGCGTTGGAGGTGGTGGCGTGCGAAGGACAATAGGAGGCGGTGCCGAGGATGTCGTGGGAGGGATAAGAGAAGGCGGTGGCGGGGGTGGCGTGCTAGAGACAGAAGGAGGCGGCGGCGCGGGTGGCGAGCAAATGACTGGAAGAGGCGGTGGCGGGGGTAGCGTGCGAGGGACAGGAGGAGGCGGCGGCGGGGTTGGCGTGCGAGGGACAGGAGGAAGCGTTGGCAGTGGTGGCGTGCAAAGGACAGGAGGAGGCGGTGGCGGGGATGGCGTGCGAGGAACAGAATGAGGCGGTGGCGAGGTTAGCGTTCGAAAATAGGAGGTGGCGGTTGCGGGGGTGATGCTCGAACGACAGGAACAGGCGGTGGAGGGGGTGGCGTGCGAGGGTCAGGAGGAGGCGGTTGCGGGGATGGCGTGCGAGGGACAGGAGGAGGTGGTGGCGGGGGTGGCGTGCAAGGGACAGAAGGAGGCGGTGGCGGGGGGTGGCGTGCCTGGTAGAGGATGAGGCGGTGTCGGGGATGGCGTGTGGGAGAGGATGAAGGTTGGTGGCGTGGCGGGGGGGCGCCACGAGGAGGCGGTGGAGGTGGTGGCGTGCGAGGGAAAGGAAGAAGCGATGGCGGGGATGGCGTGCGAGGGAAAGGAGGAGGCCGCTGCGGGGGTGGCGTGCGAGGGAAAGGAAGAGGCGGTGGCGGGGATGGCTTGCGAGGGAAAGGAGGAGGCGGTGGGGGGTGGCGTGCGAGGGACAGGAGGAGGCGGTGGCGGGGATGGCGTGCGAGGGAAAGGAAGAGGCGGTGGCGGGGATGGCGTGAGGGAAAGGAGGAGGCGGTGGCGGGGATGGCGTGCGAGGGAAAGGAGGAGGCGGTGGCGGGGGTGGAGTGCGAGGGAAAGGAAGAGGCGGTGGCGGGGATGGCGTGCGAGGGAAAGGAGGAGGCGGTGGCGGGGATGGCGTGCGAGGGAAAGGAGGAGGCGGTGGCGGGACTGGCGTGCGAGGGAAAGGAGGAGGCGGTGGCGGGGATGGCGTGCGAGGGAAAG
This sequence comes from Eriocheir sinensis, assembly GCF_024679095.1. NCBI lineage: Eukaryota > Metazoa > Arthropoda > Malacostraca > Decapoda > Varunidae > Eriocheir > Eriocheir sinensis. The sequence continues at coordinate 31,527 of NW_026110591.1, read as the reverse complement.
GAGGAGGCGGTGGCGGGCATGGCGTGCGAGGGAAAGGAGGAGGCGGTGGCGGGGATGGCGTGCGAGGGAAAGGAGGAGGCGGTGGCGGGGATGGCGTGCGAGGGAAAGGAGGAGGCGGTGGCGGGAATGGCGTGCGAGGGAAAGGAGGAGGCGGTGGCGGTAGTGGCGTGCGAGGGAAAGGAGGAGGCGGTGGCGGTAGTGGCGTGCGAGGGGAAGAAGGAGGCGGTGGCGGGGGTGTCGAGCGAGTGAAAGGAGGAGGCGGCGACGGGGTTGGCGTGCGAGGGGAAGGAGGAGGCGGTGGCGGGGGAGGCGTGTGAGGGGAAGGAGGAGGCGGTGGCGGGAGTGGCGAATGACAGGAGGAGGCGGAGGCGGGGTGGGTTGCGAGGGAAAGGAGGAGGCGGTGGCGGTTTTGGCGTGCGAGGGACAGGAGGAGGCGGTGGTGGGGGTGGCTTGCGAATGACAGAAGGAGGCGTTGGCAGGAGTGGCGTGCGAGGGACAGGAGTAGGCGGTGGCGGGGGTGGCTTGCGATTAACTGGAGGAGGCTGTGCCGGAGTTGCCGTGAGATGGACAGGAAGAGGCGGTGGCTGGGGTGGCGTGCGAGGGACAGTAGGAGGCGGTGGCGGGGGTGTCGAGGGAGAGAAAGGAGGAGGCGGTGGCGGGGGTGGCGTACGAGGGACAGGAGGAGGCGGTGGCGGGGGTGGCCTCTGAGAGACAAGAAGAGGCGGTGACGGGAGTGGCGTGGGAGGGACAAGAGTAAACGGTGGCGGGGTATCGTGCAAGGGACAGTAGGAGGCGGTGGCGGGGTTCGCGCGAGAGGAGGAGGCGGCGACGGGGTTGGCGTGCGAGGGGAAGGAGGAGGCGGTGGCGGGGTTGGCGTGCGAGGCTCAGGAGGAGGCGGTGGCTGGGGTGGCTTGCGAGGGAGAGGAGTAGGCGGTGGCGGGGGTGGCGTGCGAGGGAAAGGAGGAGGCGGTGGCGGGTGGCGGGATAGACAGGAGGAAGCGGTGGCGGAATGGCGTAGGGAAGAAAAGGATTAGGCGGTGGATGGGTGGCGTGCGAGGGCTGAGAGGAGGCGGTGGGTGTTGACGTGCGAGGGACAGGAGGAGGCGGTGGCTGGTGGCGTTCGAGGGACAGTAGGAGGCGGTGGCGGGATAGCGGGAGGGACAGGAGGAAGCGGTGGCGGGGGGGGTGCGTGCGTCGAACAGTAGGAGCCTGTGGCGGGGGTGATGTTCGAGGGACAGTAGGAGGCGGTGTCGGGGACAGCAGGCGAAGGACAATAGGAGGCGGTGGCGGGGTCGGCGTCCGAGGGACAGGACGAGGCGGTTGCGGGGGTGGCGTGCGAAGAACAGGATGAGGCGGTGGCGGGGTTGGCGTGCGAGGGACAGGAGGAGGCGTTGGCGGGGGTGTCGTGCGAGGGACAAGAGGAGGCGTTGGCGGGGGTGTCGTGCGAGGGACAAGAGGAGGCGTTGGCGGGGGTGTCGTGCGAGGGACAGGAGGAGGCGTTGGCGGGGGTGTCGTGCGAAGAACAGGATGAGGCGGTGGCGGGGTTAGCGTGCGAGGGACAAGAGCAGGCGGTGGCGGGGGTGTCGTGCGAAGAACAGGATGAGGCGGTGGCGGGGTTAGCGTGCGAGGGACAAGAGCAGGCGGTGGCGGGGGTGGCGTTCGAAAGACAGGAGGAGGCGATTGCGGGGGTGGAGTATGAGGGCCAGGAGGAGGAGGTGGCGTGGGTGGCTTGCGACGTACCGGAGGAGGAGGTGGTGGTGGCGTGCGAGTGAAAGGAGTAGGCAGCGATGGGGGTGGCGTGCGAGGGGAAGAAGGAGGCGGTGGCGGGGGTGTCGTGCGAGGGAAAGGAGGAGACGGCGATGGGGGTGGCTTGCGAGGGGAAGGAGGAGGCGGAGGCGGGGGTGGCGTGCAAGGGAAGCGAAGAGGCGGAGGCGGTGGTGGGGTGTGAGGGAAAGGAGGAGGCACCGGCGGGGGGTGGCGTGCGAGGGAAGCGAAGAGGCGGTGCCGGGGGTGGCATGCGAGGGACAGGAGGAGGCACCGGCGGGGGTGGCGTGCGAGGGAAAGGAAGAGGCGGTGGCGGGGGTGTCGTACGAGGGGAAAGAGGAGGCGGAGGCGGGGCTGGCGTGGGAAAGACAGGAAGAGGCGGTGGCGGGGCTGCCGTGGGAGAGACAAGAAGAGGCGGTGGCGGGGCTGGCGTGAGAGAGACAAGAAGAGGCGGTGGCGGGGCTGGCGTGTGAGAGACAGGAAGAGGCGGTGGCGGGGTTGGCGTGGGAGAGACAGGAATATTCGGTGGCGGGGGTGGCGTGCGAGGGACAGTAGGAGGCGAGGTGGGGCTGGCGGGGTGGCGTTCGACGGACAGGAGGAGGCGTTATGTAGATGGCGTGCGAAGGATAGGAGTAGGCGGTGGCTGGGTGGGCGTGTGAGGGACAGGAGGAGGCGTTGGCGGGGATGGCGTGCGGGAGACAGGAGGTGGCGGTGGTGGGGGGCGTTTGACAGACAGGAAGAGGCGGTGGCGGGGCTGGCGTGGGAGAGACAGGAATATTCGGTGGCGGGGGTGGCGTGCGAGAGACAGGAGGAGGCGGTGGCGAGGGTGGAGTGCGAGTTACAGGAGGAGGAGGTGGAGTGGGTGGCGTGCGAGGAACAGGATGAGGCGGTGGCGGGGCTGGCGTGCGAGGGACAGGAGGAGGCGGTGGGGGTGGTGGCGTTCGAAAGACAGGAGGAGGTGGTGGGGTGGAGGTGAGTTACAGGAGGAGGAGGTGGGGGGGGTGGGAGGTACATGAGGAGGCGGTGGCGGGGGTGGCGTTCGATAGACAGGAGGAGGCGGTGGCGGGGTGGAGGTGAGTTACAGGAGGAGGAGGTGGAGGGTGGCATGCGAGGGACAGGAGGAGGCGTTGGCGTATATGGCGTGGGAAGGATAGGAGAAGGCGGTGGCGGGGTTGTGAGGGACAGGAGGAGGCGTTGGCGGGGATGGCGTGCGGGAGACAGGAGGAGGCGGTGGCGGGGGGGGCGTTTGAAAGACTGGAGGAGTCGGTGGCGGGGATGAAGTGCAGGGGAGAGGAAGAGGTGGTGCCGAGGATGGCGTGGGAGGGAGAGGAGGAGGCGGTGGCCGGGGCGGCGTGCAAGGGACAGGAGGAGGCGGTGGCAGGGGTGGCAAGAGAGTGACTGGAGGAGGCGGTGGCGGGGATGACGTGCGAGAGAAAGGAGGAGCGAATGACTGGAGGAGGCGGTGGCGGGGGTGGCGTGCGAGGAACAGGAGGAGGCGGTGGCGGAGATGGCGTGCAAGGGAAGCGAAGAGGCGGAGGCGGTGGTGGGGTGTGAGGGAAAGGAGGAGGCACCGGCGGGGGGTGGCGTGCGAGGGAAGCGAAGAGGCGGTGCCGGGGGTGGCATGCGAGGGACAGGAGGAGGCACCGGCGGGGGTGGCGTGCGAGGGAAAGGAAGAGGCGGTGGCGGGGGTGTCGTACGAGGGGAAAGAGGAGGCGGAGGCGGGGCTGGCGTGGGAAAGACAGGAAGAGGCGGTGGCGGGGCTGCTGTGGAGAGACAAGAAGAGGCGGTGGCGGGGCTGGCGGAGAGAGACAAGAAGAGGCGGTGGCGGGGCTGGCGTGTGAGAGACAGGAAGAGGCGGTGGCGGGTTGGCGGGAGAGACAGGAATATTCGGCGGGGGGTGGCGTGCGAGGGACAGTAGGAGGCGTTGGTGGGGCTGGCGGGGTGACGTTCTGACGGACAGGAGGAGGCGTTGGCGTAGATGGCGTGCGAAGGATAGGAGAAGGCGGTGGCTGGGTTGGCATGTGAGGGACAGGAGGAGGCGTTGGCGGGGATGGCGTGCGGGAGACTGGAGGTGGCGGGGGGGGGCGTTTGAAAGACTGGAGGAGTCGGTGGCGGTGGCGGTGGGAGGACAGGACGACGCGGTGGGGGTGGCGTGCGAGAGACAGGAGGAGGCGGTGGCGAGGGTGGAGTGTGAGTTACAGCAGGAGGAGGAGGTGGAGGGTGGTGGTGAGGAACAGGATGAGGCGGTGGCGGGGCTAGCGTGCGAGGTACATGAGGAGGCGGTGGGGTGGTGGCGTTCGAAAGACAGGAGGAGGCGGTGGTGGGGGTGGAGGTGAGTTACAGGAGGAGGAGGTGGAGTGGGTGGCGTGCGAGGTACATGAGGAGGCGGTGGCGGGGGTGGCGTTTGAAAGACAGGAGGAGGCGGTGGCGGGGGTGGAGTGCGAGTTACAGGAGGAGGAGGTGGAGTGGGTGGCGTGCGACGGACAGGAGGAGGCGTTGGCGTATATGGCGTGGGAAGGATAGGAGAAGGCGGTGGCTGGGTTGGCATGTGAGGGACAGGAGGAGGCGTTGGCGGAGATGGCGTGCGAGGAACAGAATGAGGCGGTGGCGGGGCATGGCCTATTTATGTTATGGACTGCCTCAACACGAGTATATGGCGTTGCGATACCTGTGCAGAAGGACAAAGATCCGGATCTTCGTCCCTTGTGCTCCCTGTCTTACTCTATGGTTGTGAGACATGGACACTAAATGAGACTTGGAGAGTTGGAGTGATGCCTTTGGTAATAAGTGTCTATGCAGAATCATGAGATATCGCTGGAATGACTGTGTCAAACCGGCGACTACTCCGTAAGAATGATTCGATATATATTACCTGCATATTCCGCCTGCTCGCCGGCTGTTAATGTGGCTGTGGCGGCGGCGGAGGCGTCCCTAGACCCGCAACGAGCTTGCATTGCTCGCCCCCCCGTTACAGGGCCGCCATTTGGCCAAGGCCCTGTCCCCCTTTTATGGGGGTTAATCTTAAAGGTTTGAGGGCATCTTTCGCCCATTCATCTTCCTCCTACTCACAGGTATTGTACTCCGTGATTTTTCCCTCCTCCATCCCATTTTTCCCCCTAAAGTGCTCCCCCAGGGTTAATTACCGTCTCCCCTTTAGCCAATCTGTCTTAATTATCCTATAAATGCATTTCTGATCCCAATAAATGAAATAAGCTTGATCTTTCGCCCACTCCATCTTCCTCTCTCTACAGGTCGGGGTAATAAGGTCCCAGTCTCTGCCACACACACCCACCACCACACAATAATTCAATTTGCTACACGAACCAGTGTATCCATCCCGATGTGTTCTTTTAGTTGTTGATCTCAATAATTCTCGTTTTTCCGCGGTAGGAGCTGTAGGAGAGAGCCCTGTATGCGTTCTTGGAGCCATACCAGGGGTAGGGACGGGGAGTCGAGTCCCCCTTACAATTCCCTCCTACACCCCCTATTGCGGGAAATATTTTTTGGAGTATTTAGGCCAGTAATCTGTGCTTTACCTGTAGTGTAAGAAGTGTTAGTGAAATAAGAGGCTGTATGTTTGTGTCTTTACGACGGAGATGGTTCTCGTCGTGTATGGGTTTTTCCCGGAAATGTAACGTTCCCCCTCTCTGAGTCTCTTTCATACATCATATGTACCTGGTTTTTACAATAATTGTACACCCGCCCAAGGGTAAAGATTTCGTGGAGAATCCTCAGCCTTATTCTGGTTACCATTGTGAGAGGAGAAAACTAGAAATCAGTCGTGTGTCCATTCGCCCATTTCCGTCAGTTTCGGGTAAATCGTGCCTTCAGTGAGGAATTAATTGTAAACAATGTCGTCAGGTATGCCTATGTATTACCTTCTAAACTAAGTCACAGGAATAAATGTAAGCACTCCTACATATAGGCCTTTATTTCTTGTCACTCCCCGTTGTGAGATTTGTCCGGCCGGCTGTGAGTTAAACTAACCATTTACCGCCCCCGAGCCTGCCCCGCTCACCTCACTACCCTACCCAAGGGATCAGAGTTTCGCTCTGGGTCATTTTAATCCCTCATTAAATCCTTAGTCCTTTCTATACACATACTCTTAAGGTTCCCAGTGAGCTACCGGTGACATAGTTCATCGGTAGATCTCTGGGTGGTAACAGCAAACTACCCCAGGGTGAGTCCCCTTGTTTTCCTCAGATATCCATAGGTGAATTCCTTTTTACATCATTTAGTGCCTGAATTTCCGGGCACGACACCAGCAACCCGTGCAGTGTGGCCGCAGCCTAAGAGACAATCCTGAGTGGAGGAGGCCAAGGGGACGCCCATGGGGTTCGTGGCTTGAGCAAGTCGATATACCCTGCCAGAAGGTACTCGGACTGGGAAGGGGCCTGCATGAAGACTCGCTCGAGTCGGAGAGACCCCAGGCTTGGCGTCGTAGGGTGGGCGAGGCGACGCGCCCTGGCGTATGCCCCTTTGATTAATGATTGATATTTAGCATGCCTATGTGAGTTAGCTATGTTGGAAATACTAACGGAAAGTGTGCATTACTTTATAGATAGCCTACTATCGCCTTCAATGCTGCTGCTGCATTGTTTGAAGGCCTGTTCTCCCTTGAAAACTGGTAGTGTAGTATAGTAGTATTGTACTTTGTTTCTTAGGTGATGTCATTTACGTTTTTTTTTTTTTTTTTTTTTTTTTTTTTTTTTTTTTTTTTGTTAAGTGAGTGCCGTCATTCAATTAAGAATGTTTTTTAATCATGAAACTAGCTAGATTATCTCAATCATATATATTTCGCACGTGTCTCTGAAACAAAATATGACGTCATGAACAGTCAATCGAGTGAAAGGGGTGCGGGCTTAGCCAGTATGGGGGAGGCTTCTTGGTGCAAATTGTCAAATTAATTTGGACAGACTATAGAGGCCAGGCATAGACTAAGACACTCTCTTAGCCTAGTGGACACAGAGGACAACCAAGCCATGCAAGCTCCCAAAAGCCAGAACAACAGAGAGGCAGAGGTGCTGAGCCAAGGGCAGCATAAAAAAGGCACTGTTGAAGGACCTGTAATTACCATAAAAAGAACACCTGTAAATTTGGTAAAAATGGAATCAACTGTCTTTATGAACACCCAAAAGCATGCCCATAGCTTCTCACACATGGCTTGGACAAACAGATACACGGTGTAGACAGGGGAGGCATTGTGAAGACCTTCACTCAATCTGATAGATTTTGATGTGTTTTGCATTAATATGAAAACTGTTTCTTGGCAAAATCACATTTGATTTTATTGAAATAATATGCTTGGCTGGCAACGGTCATGGCTGGCAGTGATGGTGCCTCGCCTTAACTGTTACTTCATATTATACAACTGCCATGCAAAATCTCCTCACTCTTACAGAACAATCTAATGACCAGACAGTTAAGGGTATTTTAAAATTAAATCAAACCTGACTTAACTAATCTCCTAACTGGAAGCTTTGCACCCTAGACCCCCTTGAACATTAAAAATTCGATATTACGGTTATTTCTAAATTTGCCAACCTAGTTCAACCATCAAAATGCTGAGATCTACACGATGAAATAGATTAGGTTTGATTGTTTCAAGGATGTTGTAAAGCAATATATAATATCATTACTTTTACACATGGTAAGTTATCCTTATGTTACAGAGAACAAGTTATATCGCATCAGAAAAGGCAAATGGGTTCAGGTTAGTAGTGACAAATGTACGGAAGTGGGGGTAGCTGAATGGGGGGTGCACGGAAGTGGGGGCGGGGGGTGACGAAGAGGGGTCTGGACCTCTCTGCCCCCCCATCTTTCACTTTTTTCACATCCCCCCCAACCCCCCGAAAGGGGAGGTACTGCAGCGGGGGTGACAGGAGCAGGGTAGGACGGTCAGCGGGAGGGTGACGGAAGAGAAGATGGTCAGTGGGGGGGTGACGGAAGAGGGGGTAGTTGAAGGGTTAAGATATTTGGGTAAAGATTAATATCTACGAAACGGCATGAGCCCTCCCCTCTGGTCATGTGAGATAAGATCGCGGAAAAAAGGGCTCGCATGACCGCAAGATTATAATCACGGAAAAGGGTAAAGACATTAGGTTAATGACCTGGCTCGAATTATCCCGCCCACCTGCTCCCCGGCGTCTTATCGTCCACACACACACACACACACACACACACACACACATATTCAGTGCTATATAAGCATCATCCTTTAATAATTACCATCAGTAATAGAGTTTCCGCTATGGCTGAGACATATTCAGAGAACCTTCTCGATATTTTCCAATACCCTGCGCGCATAATAGTTGCAGAATATAGCAACTCCGGAAAATCGGAACTTGTACAGCAGCAGTGGCGGATCCAGGGGGAGGCGGCTGCCCCTTTGGAACTAAATTGCGCCCTTTCAAAGATTCACTGAGATCTGGGGGTATCATTCTTGTGAACGCTACTACTTGCCTACTAATTATAATGATAATAATACTAACAAAACTACTACTACTACTACTACAAATACTACAACTGATAATAATAATAATAATAATAATAATAATAATAATAATAATAATAATAATAATGATAATAATAATAACCTTCTATCTGATCGCCAGTTTGGGTTCCGCAATGGGCGTTATACGGGCGATCTTCTTGCTCTCTTAACTGGCTCTTGGTCATCCTCTCTTACCCGTTTTGGTGAAACTTTCTCAGTTGCGCTAGACATATCGAAAGCTTTTGATAGAGTCTGGCACACTTATTTGCTTTCTAAACTGCCCTCTTTTGGATTTTATCCCTCTCTCTGTTCCTTTATCTCCAGTTTCCTTTCTGGCCGTTCTATCTCTGCTGTGGTAGACGGTCACTGTTCTTCCCATAAACCTATCAACAATGGTGTTCCACAGGGTTCTGTCGTATCACCCACTTTCTTCCTGTTATTCATCAATGATCTTCTTTCCATAAGAAACTTTCCTATCTACTCATACGCTGATGGCTCCACTCTGCATTATTCAACTTTTTTTCAACAGAAGACCCTCTCAACAGGAATTACAAGACTCCAGACTGGAGGCTGCAGAACGCTTAACCTCAGACCTTGCTATCATTTCCGATTGGGGTAAAAGGAACCTTGTGTCCTTCAATGCCTAAAAAAAAAAGTTTCTCCACCTATCAACTCGACACAATCTTCCAAACATCTATCCCCTATTCTTCGACAACACCCATGCAGCCGTCACCTTCTTCAACACTAAATATCATCGGTCTACCCTTAGCTCAAAATCTCAAGTGGAAACTTCACATCTCCTCTTTTACTAAATCAGCTTCCTCGAGGTTGGGCGTTCTGCATTGTCTCCGCCAGTTCTTCTTCCCCGCACAGATGCTTTCCATATATAGCGGCCTTGTCCGCCCTCGTATGGAGTATGCAACTCACGTGTAGGGGAGGTCCACTCACACAGCTCTTCTGGACAGAGTGGAGTTTAAGGCTCTTCGTCTCATCAGCTCTCCTCCTCTTACTGACACTGCCTCCAACCTCCACCGCCTGCGCCTCAGGTACAGGTGTGCCTCGCTCCTGGACCTAGACGGCCCGGTCCCGGTGGAGTGCCCTTACTGCGAGGAGGAGGTCGTCCAGCCGCTCGTCCACTACCTCTTCGAGTGTGGGGGCACACGCCATCTCCTCCACAACCCGGACGGGGTGCCGGCACCAGAGCTTATCATGGCCCTCAGCGACGAAGCTCTGGTGCGTCTCGTCACAACATGTGAACCCCCAAGGTAAAACCCCCGATAAGACTTCGTCAATTCAGCTCAGAGGCCGTCATAATTGACAAAGGCCCGTTTCCCCCCAGGGGATAAATTACAAAGAAGAAAGAAGCGTCTTTCACAGTGGAACGCCAGCACTCCGTGGGCGAGCAGCCGGGTGGCCCTTCTGCGGCGGCGAGGTTGACCCGCGTGGTCATCCTCGCTTTGGGCCCCCCCGCTGCAGTCAAGTCGACTGGTCGGCTGCTCGCCCGTGTACCGCTACGAGTTGCTACTGGGCGCCTGCCCGGAGGGCCCGTGCCTCCGTCACTGCTCGCCGGCTGTTACCCGTGGCTGTGGCGGCGGCGGAGGCGTCCCTACACCCGCCGGGACTTGAACTGCCCGCCCCCCCTTACAGGGACGCCTTTGAGCAAAGGCCCTGTCCCCCTATTAAGGGGGAAAATCTTTAAGAAGAAGCGTCTTCCATCAGTCCTCGACTGGCAGTTGGGGAAATAGTTCGCCTTGTTGGAAGTGCTCGTTTCTCTGTATTCCATAAAGAATACACGCAGCAAAATACTCACGAGCTCTTTCGCATAAAATCAATTAAACACAAGAATCGCCCAAGAACTTATCTCTTAGAAGATTTGTCTGGAGAACCAATACAGGGGATATTCTACGCGCCAGAGCTCGTCTTAAGCGCTCTGCCCGAATCATAAGATATTAAAATACTGCGTTCGTGAAAAATTAAAGGAAAAAAGCAGTATTTTGTATAGTGGTTGGGATACCCCACTTCATTCAACAGCTGGATTGACGCTAATGATATTGTAGAAAATGCGTAAAAAGACACCACTCCTCAGTGCACACAAAAACTTTGTCTTACTTTTGAGGAAATTAAAAGTAAAGATAGAAACCGTGCTCATAAGCACACAGCTCGAGAACAATTGAACTGTATATCTGAATTATTTTCCAATTTGTTAAAGGAGCACCTCACCCTCAATAACAAAGTTATCAAGAAATTACGTAACTATCGGGAAGACATACGTGCCATAGCTAGAAAGAAAACTCCTCTCCATAAGAAAAGATTTACATTGACATCGAGACGGGGTGGTAATATATTAGCTGCTATATTACCTAATGCCGCTTCCTTGATCGGAAAATTATTTGGATAATGCGCACGTATTATCTTGTTCCCGAGTCTACCGCTGACAAAGACGGTTCTCCTGGCGTTGACGTCTACCGCAACAACAAGACCATCATCGTTTCTTCCCTCAACTGCAGTTCCTGCTACGAAAAGAGGGGCTTTACTGGACTCCTACATGGATTATACCCGCACAGTAATCTGTACCACGAAAGAAGTTCGATCTATCAACTGAACAGGTGTCGCTGGGAAGATCGTGGTATTCCCGGTAGTCTGCATATTCGCTATCCTCCGAGTGAAAATCTTCCTTATGTGGCGTGTATCCTAACCCAATATGCTCCTGGCCGCGAACTGGAAAATAACCCTATAAACCAAGGATATCTTCAGACGTCAAGAGATCAAAATTTCATTCGTGGGGTAAAGGAAGACAGTTATGATAACCGTCTCTGCTAGTTTAAAGAGTCCATCACAAAACTGGTAGAATGGGTGATTAAAAGCAGCATTACAAGTGTCGTCTTCCCCTACAATATTGCAAGCGCTGGAATTCTTTACGTGTTGTGGAAAGCTGACTACCAACCACATCTTCAAGAGGCTGCGGCTGAACTCCAACTGCATAATATATCGTGCGTCATCCTGGACAGATGGTGGACCTGCGATGAGCCTGAAACAAAATTAAATCTATCTGTGTCTCCCGAGCGAAACAGGAAGAGAAAACTGGTGGATACAGAGGACGACGCTGTGGCTGACGAATGGAAAAGAAAACGGGACGGTGCTGTAGTCGACGTGGATCCTAATAACTATAGCTCCAGACAATTTCCCAATAATTATGTACATCACTAAATGTAAAATATGTCAATAAATAACAATGTAATGATGTTTAGTATGATTTACCTTCAATATGTAATTGGCATCTCGTCATGTCTACCTCTATATAATGAAATAATTATAATATTTTTGCTAGTGTCTTGCTTGCTGTAAATGGAGTCACATCATATATGTTACCAGCATTACGGATGGGGAAATTTACCCCAATTCCAGCACTAGCTTTACTAATAATATACAAACTCTAACATTAGACAAGGACGTGGAATATGAAGTCGGTCTACTGAACGTGTTGCTTCCCCGTCGGTATTACATTGTTAAACCGGGTGAACCAGAGTGTAGTATACATCTTGAATGTGGTATAAGACCAACACCAGATTCAGAAGCTATTGAAAGACGCACACTGTCAGAGGCTATTAATGCTAATATCTTGTATAATGACACTTGGTATTTGCTGATGTGTGTTAACTGTATAATAACGACATTGATAAAGGAGATGGTCGATGGATACAACTACCATTTACTAGCGTATTCTAGAGAGGTTCTTGCATTTAGCTCAACAAATGATCATTTAATTTTGTTCTGCTACAATGGTTATCATCCACTAGTTGTATTTATTAAGGTTTCCTTTGATGCGCTACTGGCCCAGGTTCTCGGTTATGTCCCTAACTTAGGTTATGCTGTGTTTTCTTCCTTGGGTACACATGAAGAACAAAAAAAAAAAACGTTCTTGTTCCGCTACATGGTCATGCCCCTCTGTTGAGAAATGGAGACGTACAGTGTGTTCTCATTTACACTGACCTTGTCAATCCCTCTAGGTATGCAGGGAAAAATGTAAATATTCTTGATGCCTTTTCGCTCTCCGGAGGTCTAACAAAAGGCATGCATCCAACTATATATAAGTCCCTTAAATCCAAAGTAATTGATTCGATTTCTATTAAACTCACAGATCAAAAAGGTCGTCCTATGCATTTCGAAGAAGGATACCCTATTACATGTTTACTTCATATCCGGTCGCGTTGAATCTTCGAGAACATTTTGCTGTATTAATAGGAATGTTGTCCATTTGAAAAGACAGTCTCCTCGCCGCCACCATGCGGGTTACATTCATCCCTCCTTCCGTAGCAGAATATCATACCCTGTTTTCGAATGGCAAACAGATATCATCCCGAGGGAGTGGTTTTGATGACATAGTCACACTTTCTTATGAACCAAGCTATCACAGGGGCGGGGGTTTATTCTCGGTTTTAGCAGGACTCGCTAAAAGAGCTTTCCCTTTCCTAGTTAAAAATGTCATTGTGCCTTCAGCTCACACATTTGGAAACAATGTTCTAGATGATATTTCACAGGGAAGCAACTTGAAAAGCTCTATAAAAAAGCATGGAATTAATTCCTTAAGGCAAGCTGCAATGAAATTGACTAGAGGAAGCGGGAAAAAGAAAGTCAAGCGAGTCGGGAGGAAAAAATATTATAAAAAGGACCTCTTTACCGAGTTGTAATCATTGTTGAACTAAGAGCAGTATGGCGAGCATCACTAGCGCGGTTGGTGTCGGGGACCCGCGTTCTCCCCTGGGGCAATATGCCGCCGGTGTCAGTGAATTGTTTCCTCGCCCCAACAAAATGAGATTATTGGAAACAACGATTGCCTCCCGTTATAATGCTGATGTTTTACCTACTAACCTTGGATTCAATATGAAATTATCCGATATATATATATATATATATATATATATATATATATATATATATATATATATATATATATATATATATATATATATATATATATATATATAATTTCTCATTCCTGGAACATTTGGCAGTTTTATTGATTTGGGGAAATTGGTGTTGCACACCTCTTTACGCTTAACTAAGCCAGACAATACTACTCCTCTCGAAGACGCTCAACATGTTGAATTTGCAAATAATACCGCGCACAGCCTATTCAAATCAGTGCAATGTTTTTTGGGAGATGTAGCTGTTGACAATAATGTACTTTATGGGTACACGTCATACATTAAAATGCTGAATACTTTGTCGCCCAACAAATTGAATACAATTGGAGCCAATGCTAATATTACCATCCCAGAGAACGGTTTTATTTCCAAAGTAACAGCAGAATGCTTTGACAATGCCAGCGCGCAACACAAGACCATTATGAAGCGGTATACAACTCTACCCCGCTTCTTCTGGATATAAGTTCTTTAGACAGTTACTTGCTCGATGGTATTTCGGTTTGACTCCGAATGGAACTATCTAGTAATGCATGGCTGCTAAATTCTCTAGCTGGCGATAACATTCGTCTGCGCACAGATTCAGCCAAGCTGCTTTATACGCGACTGTTTCCTTATCCTAATGCACTTCATGCTTTGAACGCGTCTCTCGCCACCGGGAATCTTTTAAAATCGACATTTACCAAAACCCTCTTGAAAACCTATGTGCAGCCAAAGACCAAACCTCAGGAACGTATGATCAACCGTGGGTAATGTTATTCCGGAAAACTCTCACTTATTATAACGAGCATGGAAGCTCATTCTGGCGACTATACGCTAAATCCATTGTATTTGAGCCATGGTGATATAAGTCAAATAAGCTTATGTTAATGGTAGAACCATGTATAATATTCCTAGTAAATTCCTCAAGACTATGCTGAGCTCTACCATCGTACTTTGGATGCACTTGGTTTTCATAAAGACCATTTAATCGGAAAGGATATTTTCGGCAAGGGGGCACTGATTTGCACAGTTGATTTGCGTGCTGAAAACTTGAATGATAATTTGCCCGTTGTAATGAATGGGGGGCTTAGACTTAACTTGAATCTAAGCAAGGGAGAAAACGAGAACCGTCTGTTGATACTGTTTGGCGAAACAGTGGGTATAATAACAGCTAACTCTGAAAGACGACTGCAGTGTGATGTACGCGCTTGAAGCGGCTGTGCGATGAACATGGAGATTGAAAGAGGATTGAGGGGCACATAGGAAAGCAAGCCTTGTTTTAGGCGTGTTATTGGCAGACGAGGTAAAATCTATACCTCGATATAGAAAACCTATATTGTGTATTGTCATTAAGCTATCAAGTTATTCTAAAAGAGAAATGGGACACTGGATTTGTCTCTACTATGAACCGGGCATGGCAGTGTTCCTAGATAGTTATGCTCTTGATCCAAAATTATGCTCTGATCATTTTAAATATATTGATTACCCCGGGCTCAGTATGTATAAAAATGCATTTCGACTTCAAAGCACGCGAAGCGATGTGTGCGGGGCTTATGCCATGTACTTTGCCTACAATATTTCACAATTGAGTGTAAGAGAAACTCTTGAAAAAATATGTATGGAGTTTTCCAAGACCGAATATTCGAGGAATGATGAACACATGATGAGGTTCGCTTACAGCAAGTTTTTAATGCTTGTATGCCATCAAACATTTAACATGTGTCCATAAAAAGTAAGTATTGACTTTATTGATTTCTCATATTGAAGTGTATTACACTCCATGAAGCTATTCTAAGCATAAATATTTTTCTAATTCCTTTATCGGGGGTTTGTATACCGTGCTTAAATCAGTTTTTATAGCCCAGTGCTGCCGCCCCCGCCCGGCCCCGCCCCGTTCCGAGCCCGCGCGCAATCCTGTCGCATCCTGTCGTCGCAGCGCCCGCTGCCCCCGCCGCCGCCGCCGCCGCAGCAAACATTTCGCGACAGTCTTTTATGTGTGAGCCGGATCGAAACATAAAAGCGTTTTATTCATATGTTTCCACAAATCAAATAAATTTTAAGACAATTATTGTGGGTTTTTTTCATCCGTTTTTTGATAAATGACATATAAACAAGTCAAACAAACTCAATGTTTATTGGAATTTGGTCAAATTATGATTCCAGATTCATCATGTGCAATTTTATAATATCATAGACTCCAACATTAGTCCTATATATAGAATATATTTACATATATTTTATATTTAACATAAAAATAGCAGGCAAATTCTTACACTATAAACAGTATATACAACATTCACACCAGTCCTTATCTTATAAACAACTACAATTTATTCTGAAAAGTCTGTATCTTCTAGCATATATTCAAGGGGGGATGATGAGAGCATTTGATTTATTTCTTCCTGTTCCGCGGCTAGCATTAACATGTCATCATCCATCGCTACCTGTATTTTCGAGGGAAAATATTGCTCGGCCAGCACATCCCGTTCTCCCCACAACTCATAGGTTTCTTCTTCTTGTTCTCCCATTTCACCGATCTCTTGCCCACCCATTACCTCGGCTAGTCTCGCTTCTGTTATGTCTCTTTCATCGCCTTCCTCCAAATTTTCTTCGTTTGACAGTGTCATGATCTGGGCTACCTCCTCCTTCTCCTTCTCTTCCTCCTCCTCCTCTAGCCCTATAGAAATATTGGGATGACCGTAAGATCGTGACTCCAAGGTGCTAATGTAGTATCTTTTGTCCTCAACTACAGATATCCCTCTCTTGGGATATTTTACTGTACTCATTCGTCCATTGCGCACTGTGAATCCCTGATAGTCAAAGGTAAATGTTTGCTTCTGGAATAGGGCGTCTTTGTATCGCTGATGAGCAATTTTCTTCTTTATGAACTTTGGAACGCCCTTAGCTGAACTCAACCGGTCACCGTCTGCCAAGAGGATGGAGTAGCACTTTTGTTTTACACCTACAAATTCTGAGATGGTTTTTTCCCCCACTTCAGACTTGAGAAATCCAAGCTTTCCTTTGTTGTCTGTGCTGTACAAGGAATGTGAGGGGCTAAAGTTACTTGTGTCTATATAGCTTTTGAAGGGTTCCTGCGAGTACTCTGTTAATAGATCAGGAGTTTCAATTTCTGTTATTAAGGAATCAGTGTCACAACACTAGTTTCGCCCGATCTCCGTAATGAGCCTTCGACACATTGTAATAGAAATCATATAGTCGCAGCTTGGACAGCTCTAGCATGTAGTAGCCAAAGTAGTTTGGATGATTCACCCGTGAATATTTCCTATGGCTAGTTACAACTACATGGCCATCATTGAGAGGTACAACGCGTTTAAAGTAAAGACTTCGGGCCAGCTTCAAAAACTTTTCGCGGTTGGTGACAATATCTATGTCTTCATTATATTCGGCCACGTTCATCAGGAATCGACCAAAAATGCTGTTTGAAATACATTTGATTGCATTTTTCTTGATAGGGCAAGTAGCAATTTTGCGGGCTTCTATGTTATCCTGAGTGAAGTCCGCAAGAAAGTGCTTTTGCTTAAACGTATAAATAGCATGCACTTTTTTAACAACCAGGCCTAGTTGAATAAGTAGTTTAAGGAGGGGCAGAGCAAACAGCATTTCCTCCTGAGCAGCATGTGTTCCAATCAGTTTTATGTTCTTACACGGTACTGGACGGTTTTCTTCTTCATACCATTCGCGTGTGACTGACGATATATCTCTGTTGGTGATATTGTGTCTTCTGATGATCAGTGGGAGGTCATCCGTTTTCTCAACGACTTCACGTGAGACAGCCTCAGTATCGCACAGAATGAGGTATCCAAAATCGCCATCGGTTGCTTGATTGACCAAGCCCCCGCTCAAAAACGATTGCATTTCTGTCTCATCTAGTTTCTCATATCCCCACATGGCAACTTCTCTTGCATTACAGTGGGATAAAGACTGTTGAAGTCAAGATATGAAAGGAAAGTGCTTCTATCATGTTTTGGATTAAACTGAGGGTTCGTGTAGATGTTATTGGCGCGTACAAAACGATGCGCAACACTTGTGTAGCGCCCACGCACATTTGTTTGAATGCAATGATATATGTCTGGGTTACTAAGCACCTCTAATTCCTGCTGTGTTTTTTAGCAGAAAAGAGTCATAGGCAAATCCTGGCAGGCTAACATAATTTACAATATCCAACCTCCACTGGGTTTTCAAAATACCTTGCAGGAAGACATCACATAGAAGGCCAACATCCATTTTTACATAAAGCAACAAACAGTCCTTCAGGCTCTGACACCCAGCTACTTTCCAAACATTCTGAGCATGTTCATAATCACTTTCGGAAAGTTCTGCTTCTTGAAGCGAATTGAAAAAATCTTCGCGGAATGGAAGACGTGTTTCAGAAAGTCGTTCCATCGAATCCATATAGTCATAACAAAAAACCTGCTTTCCCTTGATCAATAATAGTAACGCAGGTGCTGGCACATCTTTCAACATCTGTTGTGTGCATATGGGTTCGTTCCCATTACTGATGAATTGGTTCGCTAAAGCCGCTAGTGAACCAGACATAAAGGCATATGAGTCAATAAATCTCAAGTCATTTATGATGACTTCATGGTATTTGTGAACTGAACGTTTTGGTCTTAGTTTGATTTTCAAGTCAGGTATCGTTAATTCACGCAGGATTAACGACATGTCGTAATTAGCATTATGTGCAATGAGAGTGATCTGCAATTTGTGATTTTTCATTTGAAGGTGGCATCTATTACAATAATCTCCAATGTAATTGTTTCCTGATTTTTCATGGTCATGATGTTTTACTCATTTACCTTAAAAAAAAAACGTTTACAGAGAAGACAGTGAGTTTGCTCATTGTGACGTGTCGTATCTTCATCGGTCATGTTGATTTTATTGTAGCCTTTTGAAAATTTTAACTTCTTCCAGGCACGCTGCATTGTATGAATAAAATGGTTTACAGCATTACTTCCACAATAGGATCCGCTTTGTACTGTTTCTCCGTTTCTATTCACTATAATGTAAGCATACGCTATGGCAAAGTGATGTCTCTTTACACATCCAGACACATTCGAAGTAGGCTCTACGAGAATACTCTCAAAGTCATAGAATGCTAAATAAGATGGCTCATATGCTTTAGCATGATTAATAAATTTCACAGTAGAGCCCGCGGGTGGGAATCTTAGTCTTGTGATCATCGTTGGGCAAATTAGCTTATGCTCAGCAAACATTGTCTTGTTATCACAGGCACACAGGCAGATATCGCAAAACATTTTTTCCCCGCGACGTTGGCAGGTAAACAGGTTCATGTATGCGTCAAAGTCTTGGATAAGAGCTAGGTGTCTGTTCCCCAACAACAGGCAATGAACAACTTCTTGATCTTTGAACACCTTTCTGACTAGAGTTAGTTCGCCTTTTTTGTCTTCAACGTTGTCTAGACAGTAAACCCGAATACTTATGTTGTTTAATCTTTCAAGCCGACCGAGGTCTTCCCAGGATACCGGGATTGGAATGTTGCCTGTATTAATAGAGGCCAAGCAAGCATTCTCCCATTGACTCCCTGATGGAACTACATTTCTTGACTTTAGATAGCGATAAGCTGGTAGCACTTGGAAAACACAGTCCGTGGGTCCTGAAGGGTTGAGAACTTGTGTTTTCCCTGGAACACCCTTAGGATTGGGTATATACTCTCCAATACTATTGTGCAGCATTATAAGAGAGAAGGAAAATTTTACGCTAACTATTTCATCTAACGTAAATCCACTGCCCTCTTCGTCTGACATGTCATGTTCAAACCGATTAACAAAATATTCGGATAGTTCACGTACATATAAATCTATATCATCATAGCTAATTACCTGCA
>NW_026110591.1:0-10000 GCF_024679095.1 Eriocheir sinensis | reverse complement strand
TGTTGGTATCATTAATACCAAGTGCAGGATTTCTACCCAATACTACTGGCTTGGTATGTCAAAGGATGTCACTGCATATGTAAGTAAATAACACCCTCAGGCAAATAGGTTCTTGCAATTTTATTTGTGGAGATATTACTTGCATTTTATTAAAGTCTACAAAAGTGAAGGTTCAGGCCATAGGTTAAGAATAAACAAATTTCACATTCAGAATGTACAGCATCCATAGGGTATGATACATAATATATTACTGAAATGCATATTGCACTACCTATTTGTCATTAGCAGTGCTAATATCCACTGATACAGCATATAATAATTTTGTCAGGTTACTGTTCAAAATCAGTGACATGACACATGTAATGATAGTGTCACTTCCATTTCAATAGTTTATATTAGCAATGTATCTTCATAATAATTATGCCTCTGCTATAATTCTTTACAGAATCAGGAAAAAAGCATGATAACCCTGCCCTGCCTACCTTTTATGTTTATAATATCTTTCTGTTTCATTTTTCAGATATCAACTTGTCCAACATGCCAGACTTTTGAGGTTGTGAAGACACAAGCTCCCACACTTAAATAAATTAAGGTGTCTCAGCCCATGGAAGTCATGGCCATGGATCTAATTGATAAGTGTTTTTGTGGATTAATCTCCTCCCCAGTAATGAATAATATTGAATAATGTTATTAATGCTGTCAAATTAAAACACACATATGTGCAGTGTCTGTCATAATGTTATGTGGACACTGAAGATTCAAAAAAAAATTTTATCAATACGGTGAAGCTGATGATTGTTGAAATTTATGAGAATGGTTACAATGTCATTACTATTTGGCAAACTATAGTAGTGTAGCATATTAATTGTCCATTATGTATATTGCAGCTATCCTCACATAATGGATTACCATGTTATAATTCAATTTACAGTAATTTCTTGAGCAATAGGTTAAGCCTAGATCTAGTAGAATATATATATATATATATATATATATATATATATATATATATATATATATATATATATATATATATATATATATATATATATATATTTTAGGAGTAGGTAGGAAGACGCCTACCGAACGGGCGCGAGCCACTCCCGGTGAGGTATATATGGGAAGTGAGGAGGGTGCTGAAGCCCTCCAAAGATACTTCCCATGTCCTCACTAACCGTTTCCCTATTGTCTCACCAACACCGAAGATTGCTTCAGCATGCTATCTAAAGACAGATCCTCTCTCTATCCACACCACACTACATTCACACAACATATATACCTTTTCCCAAAATTCAAATTTCAAAATGGCGCACCTTCACCTTCCCTCGGAGTCCCCGCCTGGGGGGGGGGGGGGGGACCACAAATTTTCCCAGGGAGGACTCCCCTTCTGGCTGCCGACCCAAGAGGTGTCGTGATAACTCCTCGAACCTCTTTCTTCTCAATTTCAGCAACATTCGCGGTCTTCGTTCTAATTTTCATTCTGTGGAACACCATCTCTCTTCCTCTAAACCTCACCTTCTCTTCCTCACCGAAACACAGGTTTCTGAGGCTACTGACAGCAATCTCTACTCTGTTCCCTCCTACTATCTCTATCCTAAATTTCAATCCAAAGCTGGATGTTGCGCCTACGTGCGCAACGGCATCACTTGCTCTCGTGTCCACAACCTTGATTCTTCAGAATCTTCCACCATCTGGCTAAGACTTAATTGTCATTCTATTATTAAATACATCTGTGCTGTTTGTCCCTCACCTAACTCTACTAACTATGTAAAATTCTTTGATTACTTGAACTTTAAAGTGGAGCACATCTTGACCCACTCTCCCTTCGCTGAAATCTCCATCCTAGGAGATTTCAATGTTCACCACCAGCTTTGGTTTTCATCCTCTTTCACTGACCAGCCTGGTGAACAAGCCTACAACTTTGCTATCCTCAACGATCTTGTGCAGTTGGTCCAGCATCCTACACGTATTCCCGACCGTCTTGGAGACAGGCCCAACATTCTAGACCTCTTCCTTACCTCAAACCCTTCTGCTTACTCTGGCAAACTGTCCTCTCCGTTGGGCTCCTCCGATCACAACCTTATTTCTGTATCCTGTCCTATCGCTCCTGTACACCCTCTGGACCCACCGAAGAGGCGATGCTTCAGATATTTTGCTTCAGCTCGGTGGGACGACCTGAGGATGTACTTTTCCGATTTCCCGTGGAAGGATTACTACTTCCAGGATAGAGACCCCTCTGTGTGTACACAGTGCATCACAGAGGTGATTGTCTTTGGAATGGAGGCATACATTCCACGTACTTTCTCTTCTCCTCATGCTAAAAAGCCTTGGTTTAATCACGCTTGTTCTCGTGCTGTCAAAGATAGAGAGGCAGCTCACAAAAGGTACCAGAGCCTTCGAACTAATGCTAACCATGAACTTTATATTTCTGCACTGAATCGTGCCAAATCTATTCTCCGACTAACCAAAAACTCTTTCATCAACAGAAAATGCCAAAACCTTGCTTTCTCTAACTCTTCCCGTGACTTCTGGCATCTAGCCAAAAACATCTCCAACTTCACTTCTTCATCTTTCCCTTCTCTCCTCAGTCCTGACGGCAACACTGATGTCTCATCTATCTCTAAGGCTGAAATCTTCCCTTAATCTTTTTTTCTAAAAACTCCACTCTGGACGATTCTGGGCATATTCCTCCTACTCATCCCCCCTCTGACTCTTTTATGCCTGTTCTAAAGATTCTTCAAAATGATGTTTGCCATGCCCTCTCTGGCCTCAATCCTCAGAAGGCTTATGGACCTGATGGAGTGCCTCCTATTGTCCTTAAAACCTGTGCCTTCGTGCTGACACCCTGCCTGGTCAAACTCTTTCGCCTCTGCCTGTCAACATCTACCTTTCCTTCCTGCTGCCTGTGCCTAAGAAGGGTGACCGTTCCATCCCTCAAACTACCGACCTATAGCTTTACTTTCTTGTCTTTCTAAAGCTTTTGAATTTATCCTTAACCGGAAGATTCAAAAGCACCTTTCCACTTCTGACCTATCTGATCGCCAGTATGGGTTCCGCAAGGGGCGTTCTACTGGTGATCTCCTTGCCTTCCTAACTGACTCTTGGTTATCCTCTCTTAAGGGGCTCTCATACATTCCCGGTCCCGATCCCGATCGTCCCCGATGAATCCCGATAAGCCGATCTGGGCCTGACCACCGACAAAATAGGCAATAATCCCAGGACCGGTGGCTTACCGCCGGTAAGCCGGCGGTCTAACGGCGGTAGACCGGCAACCATATACGATTTTCAATTTCTACGACCGGCGACTGCAGCAGGTCAGTCGGCGGTAGACCGCCGGCCTACCGGCGGCAAACCTGCGCCACATCGACGAACAAACACTTTATTTGCATTTACATATATTTATAATTACCTCATGAACAGCTTCATACCTAAATTCATTCGTGTGCATAAAAATCTCTCTCTCTCTCTCTCTCTCTCTCTCTCTCTCTCTCTCTCTCTCTCTCTCTCTCTCTCTCTCTCTCTCTCTCTCTCTCTCTCTCTCTCTCTCTCTCTCTCTCTCTCTCATTCACTCCCGACCTCTGCTGAGAGAAGGTCGTGACCTCACCCCGCTGCGCCTCACAACATCGCTTGCCCTGTGTTTTCGTCGTGCTCTTGGGCGTTTGTGTGTTCTCGCTTGTGGACCTTGTGTGTTGCCTGTGATTTCCCGACACGTGTTTGGTGTGTGTTCGCTTGTGGTTTCTGCCTGTGGTTGCCTCTGTGATTTGTGTTTCCGGTGTTTTTGCGTGTGATCTGGCTGTTTCCGGGTGTTCTGCGTGGGTTTCAGAGTGATTCTAGTGTGTTGTGTTTCCGGTGTTTTTGCGTGTGATTTGGCTGTTTCCGGGTGTCCTGCGTGGGTTTCAGAGTGATTCAAGTGTGTTGTGTTTCCGGTGTTTTTGCGTGTGATCTGGCTGTTTCCGGGTGTTCTGCGTGGGTTTCAGAGTGATTCAAGTGTGTTGTGTTTCGGGTGTTTTTGCGTGTGATCTGGCTGTTTCCGGGTGTTCTGCGTGGGTTTCAGAGTGATTCAAGTGTGTTGTGTTTCCGGTGTTTTGCGTGTGATCTGGCTGTTTCCGGTGTTCTGCGTGGGTTTCAGAGTGATTCAAGTGTGTTGTGTTTCCGGTGTTTTGCGTGTGATCTGGCTGTTTCGGGTGTTCTGCGTGGTTTCAGAGTGATTCAGGTGTTGTGTTTCCGGTGTTTTTGCGTGTGATTTGGCTGCTTCTAAGTGTACTGCGTGGGTTTCAGAGCGTTTTGAGTGTGCTGTTTGTTTCCGGTGTTTTGCGTGTGATTTGGCTGTTTTCGAGTGTTCTGCGTTTCGAGTGTGTTGTGTTTCCAGTGCTCTTACGTGTGATTTGGATGTTTATAGTGCTCTGCGTGGGTTTCAGAGTGTTTTGAGTGTGCTGTTGTACTTCAGGTGTTTTTATGAATGACTTGAGGGTGTTTAGTCGTGCTTGTGCTTGGGTTTCTGAGTGTTTCGTGTGTCCTGAGTGTGACTTTTGTGTTCCTGAGTGTCTCACGTGATTTGGGTGTGTCGACAACCCACCCTTTGAATTCCTTGAGGATTCAATCTGCTCCTCCTCACTACACCCTCTTTAAATCCCCTAGAGGATTAACACTTCCTACCCCCCTTTCCCTCCCCTCACCTAAGCCCCCCCACCCTCGCTCACCTCACATCCCTTTTGCTCCTCCTCATCCCCTAGAGGATTAGCCCTTCCTACTCCTCTCTCACCTCCACATATTTCTAAGCCCTCCCTCACTCACCTTACCTCACTTCCTATTTACCCATCCCTTCACCCACCTTACCTCGCCTCTTTCTTAACCTTTCTTGTTCTCACACACCTCACTCACCTCACATCCCTTCCTACTCCTCCTCTCTCCCACTTACCTCCTTTCCCAAACTCCCTCTCACTCATCTCACCTATTTCCTAACCCTCCTTGATCTCACACACCTCACTCACCGCCTCCCTTTCCCACTCTTTACTCACCTCACATCCCTTCCTACTCCTCCTCTCTCCCACCTCACCTATTTCCTAACCCTCCTTGATCTCACACACCTCACTCACCGCCTCTCTTTCCCCTCTTACTCACCTCACATCTCTTCCAAATCCACCTCACTCCCACCACACCTATTTACTAACCCACCATGATCACACACACCTCACTCACCGCCTCCTTTCCCCTCTTTACTCACCTCACAGCCCTGCCTACTCCTCCTCTCTCCCACCTCACCTATTTCCTAACCCTCCTTGATCTCACACACCTCTCTTTCCCCCTCTTTACTCACCTCACATCCCTTCCTACTCCTCCTCTCTCACTTTTCCTCCATTACTAAACTACCTCTCACACACCTCACCCCCTTTCCTAATCCCCTTCACTCTGTGTTTTATCTCTTTCATTTCAGCTAAGATGGCGCCTAAGAAGTGCAGTACTTGTAACGGTAGCTTCTCAGCTCACTTTTACAGGGCGTTCTGCTGTCTGTCGACTGTGTCTCCAGGCAGCATCTCGAGACAAGACTGCAGGAGCAGGAAGAAAAGATGAAGAAGGCCAGAATAAAATAATAGAGCTTTCTCTCACCAGGCAGCATCTGAGACCAGACTGCAGGAGCAAGAAGAGAAGATGGAAGCAGGTCAGAATAAAATAATAGAGCTTTCGCACTGTTGCCTCCTTGCAGGAATTCATCCAGGCTAACGTTGCTGTGGTGCCAAACCCTTCTCCATCCGCCCCCTTGCCCTCAGCGGTACCGTCGACACCAGCGGACAACACCACGCAACGGGAGGATGCTAGTGGCACCGACCATGATGGCTTCACCGTCGTGAATGGAGGAGCCAAACCAGCCAGACAA
Organism: Eriocheir sinensis; assembly: GCF_024679095.1. Taxonomy (NCBI): domain Eukaryota; kingdom Metazoa; phylum Arthropoda; class Malacostraca; order Decapoda; family Varunidae; genus Eriocheir; species Eriocheir sinensis. Next base: position 4,125 of record NW_026110591.1, on the reverse strand, counting down.
GCGATTTATCCTGTTCATTGCTTCAACAGGTTTGCCATTCTGGAGGAGGAGGACGAGCAGGAGAGCACCTTCCTGGTGGGTGACTCCATGATTCGCCAGCAGGTCGTTGAGTTCTGCGGCAGAGTTCCTCGTCGAAGACGGAACTATTGCTATCCTGGTGCTGGGATCGACGACATAACTGCTGCTCTTGAGGAGATCTCCCCCCAGGCTACTAATGATTCACTGTTTGTTATTCACACAGGTACGAACGACGTCACCACGACCCGGTCTGAGGAACTCCTGGAGAAGTACCGTAGGCTCATCCAGCAGTATAAGACTAAATCCCCTAACATTTTGATTTCAGGAGTTCTACCACGGACTTGGGCGGAGAGCGACTTTTTCAGTAAGGCCTTCAGCCTAAACAACCGCTTACAGACTCTTTGTAGGGAGCTTGACGTGGAGTTCGTCAACGCATGGGACAATTTCTATGGACAAAATGAGCTCTTCCACAGGGACGGATTGCACCTTTCTCCCATCGGGGCAGCCAGACTCGGAAGGCTCCTCAACGAAGCAGTGCGTGTCATCCGAGCAAAAAACGAGTCACGGCCACGTCCCTCCACCCCGCCCGTGTAAATAGACGCCGTGCATCGCAACAAACCCGTAACCGTGATCCCGCAAGTACCACCACCTCTATTACTAAGCCTCTGGATAACTTAAAAATCCTTAGTTTCAATGCGCGTAGCCTAAGAAACAAATTTGATGAACTGAGATGTCTTGCTTTAACAGAAAATTTTGACATAATTGCTATAACCGAAACATTTATCGACACCACAAATATTGATTTAAGTTCCGAATACAACATAGATGGCTACAGACTCTTCAACAAAGATCGTGTAAACCGTAGAGGCGGTGGCGTCGCCCTTTATGTCAAAAGCTATTTGCAACCCACTGACAAAACACCGGGAAACAGTAACGTTGAACATTTGTGCGTGCGAATAAACATTGCAAAAGTCAACTTAAATATATCTGTCACCTACAGACCTCCCGGGCAATCACTCGATGACGACCTTGAAATGTACAGTGTCTTAAGGCAGTCACTTAATAACAGCGACTCACTGATATTAGGAGACTTTAACCTCCCCCATATCGACTGGGCGACACTGTCATGTACAGAAGGCGAGTCACATAGAATGATCGAATTTCTAGAAGAAAATTATCTAAGCCAAATGGTTTCTGAGCCAACTCGACAAAATAATATACTCGACCTTGTTATAACGACCCAAGATAACCTAATCAATACGTCACAGTAGGAGAACACCTCGGTTCTTGCGATCATAAATTAGTGCGCATCGACATTAGAGCTCAATCATCAGTGACTGAAAATAAAGTAAAGGTGCCCAATTTCAAAAGAGCTAACTTCGTAGAAATCTGACAAAAACTAACAGAAATACAACTATCAGATGACGGCAACGTAGAGGAAGCCTGGCTAAGCTTTAAAAATCATTTACTCACTCAGCAGAAGACATTCATCCCCTTGTGCGAGAAGCGAATTAACACTAATAAAAGCCCACCGTGGTTTAATACCGAAATTAAACAATCAGTCAATGAGAGAAAATTGTTTTACAGGTTAAAGAAAGAACAAAGCACGCCCGAAAACATTAGACTTTATAATGATGCCAGGCGACGAGTAAAAAGACTAGTAGGTCAGGCAAAGCGTAGATATGAAGAAAATATTGCAGCCAACTGTAAAAATAATCCGAAATCTTTCTTCAGTTACATAAACAACAGAAAGGCGATCAAAAGTGGTATTGGACCTTTAACAAACAGCGACGGTGCACTAGCGACTGACAGCCAACACATTGCAAACCTCTTAAACAATTACTTTTCCTCGGTGTTTAATACTAACAGTCTTCCTCTCGCTACCACCAACACCAGTACTATTGTAAATCTCGAGCATGCATTGCCTAATTTTGAAATAACAACCGATGAAGTCCTTAAAGCTCTCCATTCACTTAAAACAAATAAAAGTCCTGGACCTGACAAAGTATATCCAACTCTGCTGAAAGAAACAAAGAGCGAAATACTCTCCTCCCTCACAACCGTATTCAATATGTCCTTGCGACAAGGCATCGTCCCTTCAGATTGGAAAAAGGCTAACGTGACACCGATTTTCAAGAAAGGAGACATAAAAGTACCATGTAATTAAAGGCCCATTAGTCTAACTTCGGTTGTAGGTAAGATAATTGATGGCATAATTAGAGACAAAATTGTGAATTACCTTGAAAGCCACTCATTGATTGGGGACTCACAACATGGCTTCCGAAACAAAAGATCCTGCCTATCAAACCTATTAACCTTTTATAACGACCTCTTCACTGTTTATGACGTAACCAAATCACTGGACGTAGTCTATCTTGATTTCCAGAAAGCGTTTGATAAAGTCCGCATCATAAACTACTTTACAAATTAAAGCAAATAGGTATTGACGGTCAAGTAAACCAATGGATCGCGAATTGGTTGAGCAACAGACAACAAAGAGTAGTGATTGACGGATTTAACTCAGAGTGGGTGCCGGTCACTATTGGCGTCCCTCATAGCTCGGTTCTTGGCCCAGTGCTCTTCATTATTTACATCAACTACGTGTATTTTGGAATAAATAACCGCATTATTAAATTTGCATACGACACAAATATTGGCAACTCTGTTCTCACTGACGAAGAAATTAAAAGCCTCCAAGAGGATTTTCAAAAAATTTAATCATGGTCGGATAGATGGGAGATGCCCTTAACGTAGACAAGTGCCAGGTCCTTCAAGTTGGAACGAGGAATAAGAAGTTCGAATACGAAATGCGCGGCGTTAAACTCAAAAGCGTTCAATGCGTCAAAGACTTGGGGTCAAAATCGCGTCAAACCTCAAATTCTCACAGCAATGCATCGATGCAGCAAATAAAGCGAACAGAATGATGGGCTTCATTAAAAGAAACTTTGTATTCAAGAATAAAGATGTAATACTCCCGCTCTACAACAGTTTAGTCAGACCCCACTTGGAATATGCGGTACAGTTTTGGTCTCCCCACCATGCAAAGGATATTGCTAAATTAGAAGGTGTTCAGCGTCGGGCAACGAAAATGATCCCTTCCTTGCGCAACAAATCCTACGAAGAAAGGCTTTCACCCTTAATATGTTCTCTTGAGAAACGTCGCCTCCGAGGAAAACTGATCGAATGTTTTAAAATACTTAATGGTTTCACGAATGTAGACAGATCAACATTGTTTATGATCGATGACACTTTGCGAACGAGGAACAATGGCGTAAAACTCAGATGTAGACAAGTAAATTCAGACTGCACCAAATTTTTCTTCACCAACGTTGTAGTGCGAGAATGGAATAAGCTTCCACCGTCAGTGGTCCAGTGTAACACGATTGACTCCTTCAAAAATAAGCTCGACCGTCACTTCCTTCAACTTAATATCAACTAGAGTAGAAATGCAACGTTTTGGAGTCTTCTGATTAATGTAAAATCACTTAGGTTTAAGGACAGACCACCAAGTCTGGACCATGGGGTCTGTGTGGTCTGATTTTCTATGTAAGTCTATGTAAATCCCTCTCTCTCTCTCTCATCTATCTATCTATCTATCTATCTATCTATCTATATATATATATATATATATATATATATATATATATATATATATATATATATATATATATATATATATATATATATATATATATATATATATATATATATATATATATTTTATCTCTTTCACCCATTCCTCTTCCTTCTTTATCTCATCTCCTCTCTCTCTTCATCCTCGCTCCTACCTGTTCCTCCTCGTTTTCTTCCTTCCTCCTTGCTAATCCCCAGGTCAGACACAGGTGTTCACTGCGGTCTATCGCCGGTCTGCCGCCGGTCTGCCGTGGGTTGTCGGCGGCTGACCGCCGGTCGACTGGCGACATTTTCGACACCGCCGGTCGACCGGGCGCATCGCCATCTTTGAAAATTTCAAAGTTGACCGGCGGTGGTCGGCTGCGTCTATGATACTCAGGGTCGACCGGCGGTAGACCGGCGGTCTGCCGCCGACAATCCCCGATTTTGCAGCCGGTCGCCCGGCTTATCGGGAGTCATCGGGGACGGTCGCGA
>NW_026110590.1:0-96681 GCF_024679095.1 Eriocheir sinensis | reverse complement strand
GGTCGGATAATGAAGCTGCTCTTCAATGGATAAAAAACAATAACAGCAATATAGTTTATGTCAAAAACAGAGTAGCAAGTATAAGAGAACTCGCTTCTAACTTCAACTTTAACTACGTACCATCCAGCAGCAACCCGGCGGATCTTCTGTCAAGAGGAACATCCCTGGGTAATTTATTAAAGGAAACGCTCTGGATGCATGGGCCCTTTTGGATAGACCGTCCAGACAAGTGGCCAGCACAGAAAGAAAACGTGGTTAGCGTAAACACCGTAGTAGAGGCAGTTACTTGTGACCCCATATTCAAGGCTTCAGATATGTCTTCTCTTACAAAGATTATTAATGTAACCAATAATGTCTTCAAATTCATCAAGGCAGTTAAGCCTTCGGTGCAGCTACCAAGTGCAATGACATACTGGTTGCAAGGCATACAACAGTATCATTATCAAGAAGAATACGAATATCTCACTTCTAAGAATTACTTCACTAAAGGAAAACTAAGTTTAGTAAGACTATCAAACAGTGATATAGGAATTCCGGCAAAATTTCCCATAGTACTTCCTCGTCGATCTTGGCTTACCTCACTTATTGTGAGAAGAGCGCATGAACAAACATTGCATGGAGGGGTAGCCGAGAATCTGAGTTTAGTGCGGGAACAGTACTGGATACCAAAAGGAAGACAGATAGTAAAAAATGAGGTCAGCAAATGCCTTGTGTGTCGAATCATGAACGGAAGAAAGATGACGCTGCCAGGTCCCCCTGCATTACCTAAAGAAAGGGTAATTCATGCAGAACCTTTTCATACGGTTGGGATAGACTACACGGGAAGCATAACTATCAGTAACCCTACCAACAATGGGTTTGATAAGTATTACATTTGCTTGTTCACGTGTGCCACTACACGTGCTGTTCACTTGGAATTAGCAAAGGACTTAACAGCGCAAACATTTATCAATTTGTTAAGAAGGTTCATCGCGCGGCGATCCTCTCCTAAAGTAATAATATCCGACAACGCCAGTAACTTCAAAGGGGCAGAAAAATTCCTACAAAATTTACATGAAGAGCCACTTGTTAAAGCTCACCTGAATAAACATCTGATTGAATGGAGGTTCATACCCCCCCGAGCCCCATGGATGGGAGGATTTTATGAACGGCTAATTGGTGTAGTAAAGAGCTGCATTAGGAAAGTTCTTTTCAAAAGGAAAATTTCTGAGGATGAATTACGAACCATCTTGACAGAAGTAGAAATGCGGATAAACAACCGCCCATTAACCTACATAGATGATGACGTCAGTCATCCGCAACCCTTGACCCCTGCACATTTGATATATGGGAGACGTTTACAGCCCATGCCTGTTGATATAGAAGATAAATCCACGGACCCAGACTACCTCAGCGTGGATGAATTGCATAACAGATACACATTTATTTGTGAGAGAATTAAACACTGGGAAAGGGTGCGGAAAGAATACCTAATGTCATTACGCGAAAGGTTCTATGGAGCCCAACCACCGAGTGATAAAGACACCTTAAACGTGGGCGATATAGTGATCGTTGAAACTGAAGGAAACTGAGATTCTTGGCCTCTAGGAAGAATTACAGCCAAGCATCCTGACAAGTCTGGCACCACAAGTGTAGTGGAGGTGGTTTCTAAAGGAACAAAAGGTTTAAAGACCATTAACAAACTCATTCCCTTAGAGTTACACTGTGATCCTGAAGCGACTAAGACACAAAGGAACACAAAGGAAGAACAAACAACAGCAGACCTGCTGGTCCTTACGAGGCTGTTTGTGACAAGCTACACTAACTATCTAATCAAAGGTGGAAGATGAAGGACAGCAAAGGCGAAGGCTCCCATCCCTCCAGCCAAAGCTGGCAGGAAAGGAAAAAGAACCATGCAGCATGGAAAAACTGCATGGAATTTATGTAGGAAAGAGGAAAGAACTACCATTACTGCTACCACTAACCGGGCAATAAAAGCGGACAAGGACACCAGTATTCGAAAGAACTTAACGTTATTACGACAATGAGTAATATCTTAGTTGCTGGTTGGATTCAAAACACTTGTCTAATCTATTCTTGAAGGCCGTAACTGTTGTACTATCAACGACATCACAAGGTAGAGAGTTCCAAACATTAACAACTCGATTGAAGAAGAAGTGTTTAGCTTCGTGCGACGAGACTCTTTGACCACTTATCTTCAAATTGTGATTTCTTCTTCTTCTATTTGATCGATCAATTGTAAAGTAATCTTCCGCATTAATATCACTGAATCCTTTAAACATTTTAAACACTTCTATTAGATCGCCTCGCATTCTTCGTTTTGATAGGCTGAATAAATTTACTTCTTTAAGCCTTTGTTCATATGACAAATTTCTCAACCTAGGAATCATCTTTGTTACTCTTCGTTGGACCCGTTCCAACTTTTCTATGTCTTTTCTGTAGTAGGGAGACCAAAACTGTACACAGTACTCTAGACGGGTCGAACCAACGAATTATACAGTTTTAATATTACTTTTTCCGATTTATTATTAAAGACTCGTCCGATGAAGCCAACCAATTTGTTTGCAGTTTTAACTACCTCTGAACAATGCTGACCGGGCTTTAAATCGCTTGATATAGTGATTCCAAGATCCTTTTCTTTACTTACTGCAGAAAGTTGTTGGCCATTCATTACGTACCGAACGCGATTGTTATTTTTTCCGATGTGCAACACTTTACATTTCTCAACGTTAAATTTCATTTGCCATTGATTGGCCCAACGTGCAAGTCGATCTATATCTGATTGTAAAGCTTCTTCGTCGAGTATCGCAGTTACTTTACTAGCAATTTTTGTGTCATCAGCAAATTTTGATACTTTGCAAATGAGCCCATCATCGATATCATTAACATAAATTAAGAAGAGCATGGGGCCAGGCACTGATCCTTGAGGTACGCCGCTTTTGACATCGAGCCAGTTAGATGTAACACCGTTTAGAACTACTCTCTGTTTCCGCTCAGAGAGCCAGTCCACAAGCCAATTGTGAATGTTACCCGAGATACCGTGCGCCAGTAGTTTGCTGAGCAATCGTTGGTGGGGGACCTTATCAAATGCCTTTTGAAATTCCAGATATATGATATCTACTGATCTGCTTTCATCGAACACCTCAAAAATATAGTGAAAAAAATCAAGTAAGTTAGTCAAACACGAACGTTTACTACGGAAGCCATGTTGCGAATTATTGTCAATGAAATTCAAGCCAGGGCTCCTACAGGAATGAAGTTCAACATCCTTTTGGTAGAGAAGGAAAAGGAAACAACTTTGGAAGAAATTCTGCACCGTAGGGGAAGAGTTGGAACGACACAACCTACAAGAAGAAAAATTAGTATGCACAGTCAAATCATAACTCAGGAGGAATGTAGAAAGGAAACTACAGGGCAGGAGGGGACACAGAAAAAAGAGAAGTGTAACAAAGTTCCAGGAAAGAAAAGGAAGGAACCTGAACCACTTTCTGATACCACAACTGAAGATGAGATGGAAGTAATGGAAAGTGATTCTGCTGATGAGGTCAGTTTCACTTTAAACCAAGATGAAAGTGAAACTGAATGTGAGGAAGAAATACAGGCACCAAAGGCAACCCCAGCAGACACTCCAGTAATAACAGATGATTCTGTTGGAAAGTACTACGCAGTGTATTATACTGAGCCACGTATGATTTACTTCTGGGGGAAAATAGTTAAAACATTTGCTGATGATGATGATGGCGGTACTGTGAACAAAGTAGAAATTGATTGCCTTCAGAAAAAAAAACATTTCGAGTGACCCAAAGGAGTGGACATGGACTGAGCGGAACACAAACAAAGACATTGGCATAGTAGACCAAGAATACATATTCTATGGACCAGAGGTTCCCATGATAAAGAAAACATTTTAGATTCCCAGATGAAATGGCATGTGCTTCTCTGAAGGTTATTGAAAAGAAATTGAAGGCAAATACATAAATATTTCATAATTCTAGTGAAGAAATTGTGACATATTCCCAGGAAAGAAAAACTTTGTGAAACTTATTTATTTTATAAGGAACCAATTATATATTTACATGAATTTATGTAACAATGAAGAATATGTGTTTGAATTTAAGTTGGTGATATACCACTTAGAAATATAAAGATTTTTCATGATACAACAGTACCAGGATTCATTGGTTAACATTATTATTGCAAGGATAAAAATTAAGAGGCATTTTATGTAATGTATAATGAAGAGTATATATACAATTCCCAGATGATGCACAAATATGAAATATCAATCATTTTTCATGAAAGAAATGTATGGGTATTCATTGTAAAACTTTTTTTTTAGCAAAATATAGCTGATTTTTTCTTGCCCCATCATGATTTTTTTTTACCCCTTTTCCGGGGAAGAAAAAATTACCCAAAAATATTCATAATAAAAAAGCTATGGGACCCTGGCTCAAGATCAGCTGAAATATGATGTAATAATGACAAATGAATAAAACAGACCAGGTATTGTGAAAATGCTGAACCATATTTCTGCGAAAAACAAAGTTCTCCATTTTGAGTTTTTCTTACCCCATTTTACTAGTAAAGTGGGGGAAGAAAAATCCAGGGTTAGTGGGGTAAAAAAAAATCATTCCATTTATTGTACTCTGTCAAAGCATTTGATGTGTTTATGTCCTGTATTTATAGTGCACTCTTGTGCAATTGATTTCATATATGCGTTAGCAATATTGTATTATAAATGTATTTTCTGAACATATTTTAAGAAAAAAGCATGAAAAAAGTTTCGCAAAACTTTTTTGTGGTATGTGAAAACTTTGGTTTTATCTTCCCCCAAGAACTGTGACGAGCTTAGTTTGGGGTAAGAAATAATCAGGAGGGCCATACTATCCTCCCGATAGGGTCCCCCTGCTCCTACCCCCCTCCCCAAGAGAAGGGGGTGATTTTTACCCCATAGGGTAAGCCTACATGGGGTAAGAAAAGATCACATAACCTGATTTTTTCTTACCCCATACATGATTTTTTTTTACCCAAAGCTGATTTTTTTTTACCCCGTCTTGGTTTTATATTACCCCATGTTTAAACATGTTCGTGATGTGTAGTGTGTGATTGACAGTCGGTCTGTCTTGTTGAAACCTGTTACTCATATGACTCGGTCCACTGTTCACAGGAGTGTGCATGATCATTAGCCAGTAAGAAGCAGCAGGGTTAAGTGCCACAATGCCGAGGACATATAAAAAGTTTGAAAGGCCATATACGAAAGCCACAATTCAACTTGCTGTGCAGGAAGTTAAAGATGGTTCCTCCATTAGAGCAGCCAGCGCCAAGCATCACATGTCATATTCTCTTTTGAGAAAGCATGTCAAGAGAAGTGAAAGTGAAGAATCTTTCAAGGATGATATGAGGGTGAGTTATTGTTTTTTTTTTATGCGTGTATGTACCATATAATAATGATCCTCTTACATATTATATACTCGTACATACTATATGTAATAAAACCTGTTCTGATATATACATATTCTGTTTGCATTACAGGGAAAGAAGACGGTACTTGCAACTGAAGTGGAAGAGAAGATTGCAGATACAATCAAGAGAATGGAGAAAATGGGACTAGGGCCAACACTGTTAGAGTTTCGTGAGATTGTCAAAGATTTCTTGCTTGCCAATGGACTAGAGACAGTGTTTAAAGATGGCATGCCTGGTTATGAATGGGCAACTGCCTTCATGCACAGGCACAACATGACTCTGAAGACCGGTGGTATGATGCAACTGGCAAGGAAGAGTGTAACTAGTGATCCATTCGTCATTTATGGCTTCTATGAGCTTCTGAGACAAGAAATGGCACGACTTGAGATCATGGAACGCCCAGAGTGTATCTGGAATCTCGACGAAACTGGTTTCCCACTAGACCCATCAAAAGCAAAAACTATAGGCACAAAAGGAGCTAAGACAGTGAGAATAACTAGTGGCTCAAACCGTGAAAACATCAGTGTTTTGGCAACATGCTGTGCAGATGGCACATCACTGGATCCTTTAATCATATTTAAAGGTAAGAACATGCAGTCTTCATGGGTTGGAACTGATGCACTACCTGAAACTCAGTATGCTGTATCCGAGTCAGGGTGGATGACCCGTGTAATTTTTGAGGATTTTTTCAAAAGTTTTGTAGAAAAAACTAAAGATATTCGTCCTATCCTCCTGATATTGGATGGCCATCTTAGTCATACATCACTAGCAACAGTAGAACTAGCAAAACAAGAAAATATCTCCATAATTAAGCTACCTGCTCATTGCACAGATCTGTTACAACCTTTAGATGTTGCTTGTTTTGCACCTCTAAAATCTTACTATGATTCAGCATTGATGAGGTATGTGCATCAAACAGGAGCACGAGCACCATTGCAAAAGAGAGGTTTCGTGAATATGTTGTGTCAGGTCTGGAAGGAAGGACTTTCCCCGGAGAATATAAAGGCCGGGTTTTATGCAACAGGAATACATCCACTAAACCCAGAAAAGTACAAGAGTGATCGCCTTTGTCCTTTGAAAATGAAAACATACAAGGCTTGGATTGAGAGAGGAAGCCCCAGGGATGATGAAAATAATCCTGTACTGCATGATGCTACAACTGATAACACAGACAACAGAGATTCACAATCATCACCGCAAAATCCACAGAACCCTTCACAACCTTCTGATGCCAATACCACAAATGTTCCCACTTCTCCAATACCTGAACCAGGAATAGAAAAAGATCTCTCAGATACAACCCTTACACTTGTTCAGGAACAAGTATTACCTGGTTGTAGTCACTGGCATGAAACTCCCTCTAACAACAAAGCTGAACTTCAAGATGAGATCAAGAAAGATATAGAAAAGCGAAGTGCTTTATATGCCAAACAGTTAAGCTGGAGGACTCTTGTCAATGAAATTCAAGCCAGGGCTCCTACAGGAATGAAGTTCAACATCCTTTTGGTAGAGAAGGAAAAGGAAACAACTTTGGAAGAAATTCTGCACCGTAGGGGAAGAGTTGGAACGACACAACCTACAAGAAGAAAAATTAGTATGCACAGTCAAATCATAACTCAGGAGGAATGTAGAAAGGAAACTACAGGGCAGGAGTGGACAAAGAATAAAGAGAAGTGTAACAAAGTTCCAGGAAAGAAAAGGAAGGAACCTGAACCACTTTCTGATACCACAACTGAATATGAGATGTAAGGAATGGAAATTGATTCTGATGATGAGGTCAGTTTCACTTTAAACCAAGATGAAAGTGAAACTGAATGTGAGGAAGAAATACAGGCACCAAAGGCAACCCCAGCAGACACTCCAGTAATAACAGATGATTCTGTTGGAAAGTACTACGCAGTGTATTATACTGAGCCACGTATGATTTACTTCTGGGGGAAAATAGTTAAAACATTTGCTGATGATGATGATGGCGGTACTGTGAACAAAGTAGAAATTGATTGCCTTCAGAAAAAAACATTTCGAGTGACCCAAAGGAGTGGACATGGACTGAGCGGAACACAAACAAAGACATTGGCATAGTAGACCAAGAATACATATTCTATGGACCAGAGGTTCCCATGATAAAGAAAAACATTTTTAGATTCCCAGATGAAATGGCATGTGCTTCTCTGAAGGTTATTGAAAAGAAATTGAAGGCAAATACATAAATATTTCATAATTCTAGTGAAGAAATTGTGACATATTCCCAGGAAAGAAAAACTTTGTGAAACTTATTTATTTTATAAGGAACCAATTATATATTTACATGAATTTATGTAACAATGAAGAATATGTGTTTGAATTTAAGTTGGTGATATACCACTTAGAAATATAAAGATTTTTTCATGATACAACAGTACCAGGATTCATTGGTTAACATTATTATTGCAAGGATAAAAATTAAGAGGCATTTTATGTAATGTATAATGAAGAGTATATATACAATTCCCAGATGATGCACAAATATGAAATATCAATCATTTTCATGAAAGAAATGTATGGGTATTCATTGTAAAACTTTTTTAGCAAAATATAGCTGATTTTTCTTGCCCCATCATGATTTTTTTACCCTTTTCCGGGGAAGAAAAATTACCCAAAAATATTCATAATAAAAAAGCTATGGGACCCTGGCTCAAGATCAGCTGAAATATGATGTAATAATGACAAATGAATAAAACAGACCAGGTATTGTGAAAATGCTGAACCATATTTCTGCGAAAAACAAAGTTCTCCATTTTGAGTTTTTCTTACCCCATTTTACGTAAAGTGGGGGAAGAAAAAATCCAGGGGTTAGTGGGGTAAAAAAAAATCATTCCATTTATTGTACTCTGTCAAAGCATTTGATGTGTTTATGTCCTGTATTTATAGTGCACTCTTGTGCAATTGATTTCATATATGCGTTAGCAATATTGTATTATAAATGTATTTTCTGAACATATTTTAAGAAAAAAGCATGAAAAAAGTTTCGCAAAACTTTTTTGTGGTATGTGAAAACTTTGGTTTTATCTTCCCCCAAGAACTGTGACGAGCTTAGTTTGGGGTAAGAAATAATCAGGAGGGCCATACTATCCTCCCGATAGGGTCCCCCTGCTCCTACCCCCCTCCCCCAAGAGAAGGGGGGTGATTTTTTTTTACCCCATAGGGGTAAGCCTACATGGGGTAAGAAAAGATCACATAACCTGATTTTTTCTTACCCCATACATGATTTTTTTTTACCCAAAGCTGATTTTTTTTTACCCCGTCTTGGTTTTATATTACCCCATGTTTAAACATGTTCGTGATGTGTGGTGTGTGATTGACAGTCGGTCTGTCTTGTTGAAACCTGTTACTCATATGACTCGGTCCACTGTTCACAGGAGTGTGCATGATCATTAGCCAGTAAGAAGCAGCAGGGTTAAGTGCCACAATGCCGAGGACATATAAAAAGGTTGAAAGGCCATATACGAAAGCCACAATTCAACTTGCTGTGCAGGAAGTTAAAGATGGTTCCTCCATTAGAGCAGCCAGTGCCAAGCATCACATGTCATATTCTCTTTTGAGAAAGCATGTCAAGAGAAGTGAAAGTGAAGAATCTTTCAAGGATGATATGAGGGTGAGTTATTGTTTTTTTTTTATGCGTGTATGTACCATATAATAATGATCCTCTTACATACATACTATATGTAATAAAACCTGTTCTGATATATACATATTCTGTTTGCATTACAGGGAAAGAAGACGGTACTTGCAACTGAAGTGGAAGAGAAGATTGCAGATACAATCAAGAGAATGGAGAAAATGGGACTAGGGCCAACACTGTTAGAGTTTCGTGAGATTGTCAAAGATTTCTTGCTTGCCAATGGACTAGAGACAGTGTTTAAAGATGGCATGCCTGGTTATGAATGGGCAACTGCCTTCATGCACAGGCACAACATGACTCTGAAGACCGGTGGTATGATGCAACTGGCAAGGAAGAGTGTAACTAGTGATCCATTCGTCATTTATGGCTTCTATGAGCTTCTGAGACAAGAAATGGCACGACTTGAGATCATGGAACGCCCAGAGTGTATCTGGAATCTCGACGAAACTGGTTTCCCACTAGACCCATCAAAAGCAAAACTATAGGCACAAAAGGAGCTAAGACAGTGAGAATAACTAGTGGCTCAAACCGTGAAAACATCAGTGTTTTGGCAACATGCTGTGCAGATGGCACATCACTGGATCCTTTAATCATATTTAAAGGTAAGAACATGCAGTCTTCATGGGTTGGAACTGATGCACTACCTGAAACTCAGTATGCTGTATCCGAGTCAGGGTGGATGACCCGTGTAATTTTGAGGATTTTTCAAAAGTTTTGTAGAAAAACTAAAGATAGTCGTCCTATCCTCCTGATATTGGATGGCCATCTTAGTCATACATCACTAGCAACAGGAGAACTAGCAAAACAAGAAAATATCTCCATAATTAAGCTACCTGCTCATTGCACAGATCTGTTACAACCTATAGATGTTGCTTGTTTAGCACCTCAAAAATCTAACTATGATTCAGCATTGAAGAGGTATGTGCATCAAACACCAGCACGAGCACCATTCCAAAAGAGAGGTTTCGTGAATATGTTGTGTCAGGTCTGGAAGGAAGGACTTTCCCGGAGAATATAAAGGCCGGGTTTTATGCAACAGGAATACATCCACTAAACCCAGAAAAGTACAAGAGTGATCGCCTTTGTCCTTTGAAAATGAAAACATACAAGGCTTGGATTGAGAGAGAAGCCCCAGGGATGATGAAAATAATCCTGTACTGCATGATGCTACAACTGATAACACAGACAACAGAGATTCACAATCATCACCGCAAAATCCACAGAACCCTTCACAACCTTCTGATGCCAATACCACAAATGTTCCCACTTCTCCAATACCTGAACCAGGAATAAAAAGATCTCTCAGATACAACCCTTACACTTGTTCAGGAACAAGTATTACCTGGTTGTAGTCACTGGCATGAAACTCCCTCTAACAACAAAGCTGAACTTCAAGATGAGATCAAGAAAGATATAGAAAAGCGAAGTGCTTTATATGCAAAACAGTTAAGCTGGAGGACTCTTGTCAATGAAATTCAAGCCAGGGCTCCTACAGGAATGAAGTTCAACATCCTTTTGGTAGAGAAGGAAAAGGAAACAACTTTGGAAGAAATTCTGCACCGTAGGGGAAGAGTTGGAACGACACAACCTACAAGAAGAAAAATTAGTATGCACAGTCAAATCATAACTCAGGAGGAATGTAGAAAGGAAACTACAGGGCAGGAGGGGACACAGAAAAAAGAGAAGTGTAACAAAGTTCCAGGAAAGAAAAGGAAGGAACCTGAACCACTTTCTGATACCACAACTGAAGATGAGATGGAAGTAATGGAAAGTGATTCTGCTGATGAGGTCAGTTTCACTTTAAACCAAGATGAAAGTGAAACTGAATGTGAGGAAGAAATACAGGCACCAAAGGCAACCCCAGCAGACACTCCAGTAATAACAGATGATTCTGTTGGAAAGTACTACGCAGTGTATTATACTGAGCCACGTATGATTTACTTCTGGGGGAAAATAGTTAAAACATTTGCTGATGATGATGATGGCGGTACTGTGAACAAAGTAGAAATTGATTGCCTTCAGAAAAAAAACATTTCGAGTGACCCAAAGGAGTGGACATGGACTGAGCGGAACACAAACAAAGACATTGGCATAGTAGACCAAGAATACATATTCTATGGACCAGAGGTTCCCATGATAAAGAAAAACATTTTTAGATTCCCAGATGAAATGGCATGTGCTTCTCTGAAGGTTATTGAAAAGAAATTGAAGGCAAATACATAAATATTTCATAATTCTAGTGAAGAAATTGTGACATATTCCCAGGAAAGAAAAACTTTGTGAAACTTATTTATTTTATAAGGAACCAATTATATATTTACATGAATTTATGTAACAATGAAGAATATGTGTTTGAATTTAAGTTGGTGATATACCACTTAGAAATATAAAGATTTTTTCATGATACAACAGTACCAGGATTCATTGGTTAACATTATTATTGCAAGGATAAAAATTAAGAGGCATTCTATGTAATGTATAATGAAGAGTATATATACAATTCCCAGATGATGCACAAATATGAAATATCAATCATTTTTCATGAAAGAAATGTATGGGTATTCATTGTAAAACTTTTTTTTTAGCAAAATATAGCTGATTTTTCTTGCCCCATCATGATTTTTTTACCCTTTTCGGGGAAGAAAAAATTACCCAAAAATATTCATAATAAAAAAGCTATGGGACCCTGGCTCAAGATCAGCTGAAATATGATGTAATAATGACAAATGAATAAAACAGACCAGGTATTGTGAAAATGCTGAACCATATTTCTGCGAAAAACAAAGTTCTCCATTTTGAGTTTTTCTTACCCCATTTTACGTAAAGTGGGGAAGAAAAAAATCCAGGGTTAGTGGGGTAAAAAAAAATCATTCCATTTATTGTACTCTGTCAAAGCATTTGATGTGTTTATGTCCTGTATTTATAGTGCACTCTTGTGCAATTGATTTCATATATGCGTTAGCAATATTGTATTATAAATGTATTTTCTGAACATATTTTAAGAAAAAAGCATGAAAAAAGTTTCATAAAACTTTTTGGGGTATGTGAAAACTTTGGTGTTATCTTCCCCCAAGAACTGTGACGAGCTTAGTTTGGGGTAAGAAATAATCAGGAGGGCCATACTATCCTCCCGATAGGGTCCCCCTGCTCCTACCCCCCTCCCCCAAGAGAAGGGGGGTGATTTTTTTTTACCCCATAGGGGTAAGCCTACATGGGGTAAGAAAAGATCACATAACCTGATTTTTTCTTACCCCATACATGATTTTTTTTTACCCAAAGCTGATTTTTTTTTACCCCGTCTTGGTTTTATATTACCCCATGTTTAAACATGTTCGTGATGTGTGGTGTGTGATTGACAGTCGGTCTGTCTTGTTGAAACCTGTTACTCATATGACTCGGTCCACTGTTCACAGGAGTGTGCATGATCATTAGCCAGTAAGAAGCAGCAGGGTTAAGTGCCACAATGCCGAGGACATATAAAAAGGTTGAAAGGCCATATACGAAAGCCACAATTCAACTTGCTGTGCAGGAAGTTAAAGATGGTTCCTCCATTAGAGCAGCCAGTGCCAAGCATCACATGTCATATTCTCTTTTGAGAAAGCATGTCAAGAGAAGTGAAAGTGAAGAATCTTTCAAGGATGATATGAGGGTGAGTTATTGTTTTTTTTTTATGCGTGTATGTACCATATAATAATGATCCTCTTACATACATACTATATGTAATAAAACCTGTTCTGATATATACATATTCTGTTTGCATTACAGGGAAAGAAGACGGTACTTGCAACTGAAGTGGAAGAGAAGATTGCAGATACAATCAAGAGAATGGAGAAAATGGGACTAGGGCCAACACTGTTAGAGTTTCGTGAGATTGTCAAAGATTTCTTGCTTGCCAATGGACTAGAGACAGTGTTTAAAGATGGCATGCCTGGTTATGAATGGGCAACTGCCTTCATGCACAGGCACAACATGACTCTGAAGACCGGTGGTATGATGCAACTGGCAAGGAAGAGTGTAACTAGTGATCCATTCGTCATTTATGGCTTCTATGAGCTTCTGAGACAAGAAATGGCACGACTTGAGATCATGGAACGCCCAGAGTGTATCTGGAATCTCGACGAAACTGGTTTCCCACTAGACCCATCAAAAGCAAAAACTATAGGCACAAAAGGAGCTAAGACAGTGAGAATAACTAGTGGCTCAAACCGTGAAAACATCAGTGTTTTGGCAACATGCTGTGCAGATGGCACATCACTGGATCCTTTAATCATATTTAAAGGTAAGAACATGCAGTCTTCATGGGTTGGAACTGATGCACTACCTGAAACTCAGTATGCTGTATCCGAGTCAGGGTGGATGACCCGTGTAATTTTTGAGGATTTTTTCAAAAGTTTTGTAGAAAAAACTAAAGATATTCGTCCTATCCTCCTGATATTGGATGGCCATCTTAGTCATACATCACTAGCAACAGTAGAACTAGCAAAACAAGAAAATATCTCCATAATTAAGCTACCTGCTCATTGCACAGATCTGTTACAACCTTTAGATGTTGCTTGTTTTGCCCCTCTAAAATCTTACTATGATTCAGCATTGATGAGGTATGTGCATCAAACAGGAGCACGAGCACCATTGCAAAGAGAGGTTTCGTGAATATGTTGTGTCAGGTCTGGAAGGAAGGACTTTACCCGGAGAATATAAAGGCCGGGTTTTATGCAACAGGAATACATCCACTAAACCCAGAAAAGTACAAGAGTGATCGCCTTTGTCCTTTGAAAATGAAAACATACAAGGCTTGGATTGAGAGAGGAAGCCCCAGGGATGATGAAAATAATCCTGTACTGCATGATGCTACAACTGATAACACAGACAACAGAGATTCACAATCATCACCGCAAAATCCACAGAACCCTTCACAACCTTCTGATGCCAATACCACAAATGTTCCCACTTCTCCAATACCTGAACCAGGAATGAAAAAGATCTCTCAGATACAACCCTTACACTTGTTCAGGAACAAGTATTACCTGGTTGTAGTCACTGGCATGAAACTCCCTCTAACAACAAAGCTGAACTTCAAGATGAGATCAAGAAAGATATAGAAAAGCGAAGTGCTTTATATGCAAAACAGTTAAGCTGGAGGACTCTTGTCAATGAAATTCAAGCCAGGGCTCCTACAGGAATGAAGTTCAACATCCTTTTGGTAGAGAAGGAAAAGGAAACAACTTTGGAAGAAATTCTGCACCGTAGGGGAAGAGTTGGAACGACACAACCTACAAGAAGAAAAATTAGTATGCACAGTCAAATCATAACTCAGGAGGAATGTAGAAAGGAAACTACAGGGCAGGAGGGGACACAGAAAAAGAGAAGTGTAACAAAGTTCCAGGAAAGAAAGGAAGGAACCTGAACCACTTTCTGATACCACAACTGAAGATGAGATGGAAGTAATGGAAAGTGATTCTGCTGATGAGGTCAGTTTCACTTTAAACCAAGATGAAAGTGAAACTGAATGTGAGGAAGAAATACAGGCACCAAAGGCAACCCCAGCAGACACTCCAGTAATAACAGATGATTCTGTTGGAAAGTACTACGCAGTGTGTTATACTGAGCCACGTATGATTTACTTCTGGGGGAAAATAGTTAAAACATTTGCTGATGATGATGATGGCGGTACTGTGAACAAAGTAGAAATTGATTGCCTTCAGAAAAAAAAAACATTTCGAGTGACCCAAAGGAGTGGACATGGACTGAGCGGAACACAAACAAAGACATTGGCATAGTAGACCAAGAATACATATTCTATGGACCAGAGGTTCCCATGATAAAGAAAAACATTTTTAGATTCCCAGATGAAATGGCATGTGCTTCTCTGAAGGTTATTGAAAAGAAATTGAAGGCAAATACATAAATATTTCATAATTCTAGTGAAGAAATTGTGACATATTCCCAGGAAAGAAAAACTTTGTGAAACTTATTTATTTTATAAGGAACCAATTATATATTTACATGAATTTATGTAACAATGAAGAATATGTGTTTGAATTTAAGTTGGTGATATACCACTTAGAAATATAAAGATTTTTCATGATACAACAGTACCAGGATTCATTGGTTAACATTATTATTGCAAGGATAAAATTAAGAGGCATTTTATGTAATGTATAATGAAGAGTATATATACAATTCCCAGATGATGCACAAATATGAAATATAAATCATTTTCATGAAAGAAATGTATGGGTATTCATTGTAAAACTTTTTTTAGCAAAATATAGCTGATTTTTCTTGCCCCATCATGATTTTTTTACCCTTTTCGGGAAGAAAAAATTACCCAAAAATATTCATAATAAAAAAGCTATGGGACCCTGGCTCAAGATCAGCTGAAATATGATGTAATAATGACAAATGAATAAAACAGACCAGGTATTGTGAAAATGCTGAACCATATTTCTGCGAAAACAAAGTTCTCCATTTTGAGTTTTCTTACCCCATTTTACGATAGGTTAGCCTTGGTAGGGTAGGACGTGTGTGTGGGTCGCTCCGTGTTTATATGCTGTTTTTTCTGGTGCAAACACCTTGAGCCTGTAAAAATAGACTTGGTGATTAAGAAGTGAATATCGGTGCAGCAAGGAAAGCAGCAAGGAAAGCTCGATGGACGTGTAGGTTCGTGTCTAGTGTTGTGTGATTTAGAAATATCGTAAAACACACGGGTTGGGCATCTTAAGATAGAACGGCGGGTGGCGACCGTCGATGCCCCGCCCTGACCTCTGACCGAGCAGTTAATGGGCTGGGACGGAGGGTTGCCAGCGACAAGAGAGGCTCGCCTCACACTTCCCAAACTGGCGGTTCTGTAGCAACGTATATTTAATCTATTACTTGTATTTAGTTCAATTTAGCCTTGAAAGAGAGTGAAAAACCGGTGTTGGCAGTCGACCCGCAGACAACTGCATACGGTGCGGTGAGGCGGTGTTGCTGTTGGTTATGGTCGAATCGGTGTTATCAATATTTTCATTTATATTTCATGTCCACCAGAAAAAAGCAAATATATACTTAGCGTAATTAAATGATTGATATGGAAACATATGTTAACGTAAAGGAAAGAAACGGAGCCAGCCACAGCGCCTGTGCAGCTTAAATTTTATTATATAAATCAATTAATCATTTCATACACCTTGATATAGGCTACAACGTTTATTTAGTGACACTATTATTATTATTATTATAATTATTATTATTATTTTTTGTCATTGTTACTATTATTAGCGCTGCCATTGTTGTTATTACTATTATAATTAGTATCAGTATAATATTCTTGTCATTATTATTATTCATATTACTTGTGTTCATACTATCAAAACTACTGCTTACATTATTATCGACGTTAGTGTCATTAATATAATTTTAATATTTTGTTTACTTCTGTTCTGATGCAATTACAATTATTACTCTCTCTCTCTCTCTCTCTCTCTCTCTCTCTCTCTCTCTCTCTCTCTCTCTCTCTCTCTCTCTCTCTCTCTCTCTCTCTCTCCCCACCACCCCCTCTCTCTTCACTATACGCCCCCCCCCCCTCGCTCCCCACACCCAACCGCCCTTGGTTACGCTAATCTCTGTAACCTCGATGCCATGACACTAACAAATCTCTCCACATCGCACTGATAATATCTCCATCCCAACTCTCTCTCTCTCTTTCATCCTTTGAAAACAATGTGTCAGCCTATTATATTGATTATAATCCTATCTATATATCTGTCAATGTCGCTAAACTAATAGGAATATTAATATTAGTGTCATTCCACAGTAGATATCACTACTACTTTCAATCATAATCAATAATCAGTCATTATTACTACATGTACTACCAATATTCCTGTTGTCATTAATATCAATATCTATAATTTTATAAATGCTGGACCCTCCAAGCCAAAGAAGATGCTGCGTTTGTACAAAAGAAGATCACAGATGTATAAACTGTGCATGTGTTAAGGAGAAAAGACGCTGTACGAACTGTAAAACGAGCGACAGGTGCCAAAATCCCTGGGCAGGGATCAGAGCAGGAGGATAACGATGAAGCGCGACACCGCGGGGACAATGAGGGCCGCCGGGGAAGGAGTGAGCAGGGGAGGGGTGTCGGAGGAGCTGCTGCACAACCGCCACCTCTATATCCCCTCAACCGGTGCCACCCCTTCCATTGGCACCTCCAATGTTGCCACTACCAACACCACTACCACCACCCCCTCATCATTCTTCCTCTTCGACTGGACAGGGCGCGGCGGAGGTCGGGGGAAGCTTTGCTTGGAAGGGGCTAGCGGAGGGGGAAGCAACGAGGTGGGTGGATGACACATACCTTGAAGTTGTTGGGTGGTCTGCAAGAAATCTTTTTGAACCACCCAGATGTGGAGCCACGACATTTATCATCAAAGAAATTGTCACCCTGTTAAATAACTACATCCAGAACACACCACTGGCGCCCCTATCCCTGAACATTGTATTCACTCTCCCCCATCTCTTCCTCCAAAAAGCACACCCAAAGACCAAACAAGCCGAAAATATCGAGGCATTAAGAAGACGAGTTGCCTTGTGGCAAACTAACGAGTTAGATGCCCTCCTTGGAGAAGCCAGAGCCATACAGGAGAGGCTCCCCGGACCCCAACAAAACAACACCTCCACAGAAGACAGGGCCAGGAAGTTTGCAGACAAAATGCGACAAGGCAACGTTGCATCTGCAACACGAGCCTTGTCAGAAAATTCCACACGGGGTGTGCTTCCACTCACCAGGGACACGATCAGTCAACTCAAGGAAAAACATCCTCCACCGAGTGACCTGAAGGGACTGAGACTGGCAGGATGTCACCAACCACCGAATCCAGTTATATACGAAAGGATAACAGGAGAGATGGTGTAGAAGAAGGCCCTCCAGACTCGTGGCAGCGCGGGGCCCTCAGGACTTGATGCACGGGGATGGCGAAGCTTGCTGAGCAGCGCCAACTTTGGCAATGCAGCTGCCGACTTGCGCAACACCATTGCAGCACTGGCAAGAAAACTCGCCTCCTCCAGCTGCCACTATGTGGACGCCCTGGCGGCATGCCGCCTCATTCCCCTGGACAAGAGGCCGGGATGCAGGCCTATAGGAGTCGGAGAAGTCCTGCGGCGCATCGTAGGCAAATGCATCATGGCTGTCGTCAAAGAAGATGTGAGAATGGCAGCAGGGAACCTCCAAGTTTGTGCGGGGCAGCAGGCAGGAGGAGAAGCAGCAGTCCATGCCATGCGGGAGATATTCGACCACGTTGAGTGCGAAGCAGTGCTTCTTGTTGACGCCAAAAATGCCTTCAACACAATAAATAGAAAGACTATGATACATAACACTAAAACCAAGTACCCTAGCTTAGCTATGTATGTCGAAAATACCTATACATACCCGACTGACTTATACATAAATAGCCACAGTGGAAAGGTGAAAGTGTTAAAATCATCTGAGGGAACAACACAAGGTGACCCAATAGCCATTGCTATGTACGACCTGGGCCTATCAGTCCTCCAAAATGAAATCGCGTTCGCAGAAACACGGGTGAAACAGGTGGCTTATGCGGATGACCTCTCAGGTGCTGGTAAAATCTCAGACTTAAAAGGGTGGTGGGATACTGTGAACACCGCCGGCCCTGAGATAGGATACATCCCTAACGCCACCAAGTCTGTCCTTATTGTCAAACCTGAACATTATGACCATGCCGCAGAAACTTTTAGAGGAAGTGGCGTCACTGTGACAAAAGACGGACAACGACACTTAGGTGCAGTGACCGTTACAGAGGTATATAAGAAGGAGTACGTGGGAGACAAAGTAGCTGAATGGGTGAAGGAAATAGAAGCTTTGTCTGCCATTGCCAAGACTGAGCCACACGCTGCCTATTCAGCGTACACCCACGGCATCCAACATCGGTGGACGTTCCTGATGCGCACCATCCCCGGCATCAGTCCACTCCTCCGACCACTGGAAAATGCCTTCAAGAATGTATTCTTGCCGGCGCTGGTGAAATATCATGCTTTGGGGGAGGAAGAGAGGGATATGCTAGCACTTCCCCCAAGACTGGGTGGGATGGGGATCACCAACCCTGAGAAGCTGGCAGAAAAGGAGAACCAAAACTCCATCAGCCTTACCAGGTCACTCATCAACAGGATCATCGCTCAGGAGGCAGAGGGCGAGATAGACCAAACAGAAATAAGAGATATTAAACGAACAAACTCAGAAGAAAGGCAACAGGCCCAAAAAGACGAGCTGGACCGTCTTACACACCACCTGTCCACAGAAATGGGTAGAAAAATACACACAGCACAGGAGGCAGGCGCCTCTAACTGGCTAACGCCATTACCAATCAGAGCAAAGGGCTTCAGCCTCAATAAACAAGAATTTGTCGACGCCATTGCTCTGAGATATGGCTGGCCGATTGAGGGACTGCCTGATCTCTGTGCATGTGGATCACCAAATGATGTCGCCCACACCATGACATGTAAAAAAGGAGGCTTCGTCTGTATTCGACACGATGAAGTGAGGGATCTGACAGCCAGCATGCTTGGGGAGGTATGCCAAGACGTCACTACCGAGCCGGCACTGCTTCCCCTGGACGGCGAACACCTTCGGTACAGGACAGCCAATACCTCACAGGAGGCACGGGTTGATGTAAGTGCCCGCGGATTCTGGGTGCGCGGACAGCGGGCGTTCATGGACATCCGCATATTCGACCCGATGGCTGCCTGTCACCGTGAGCTGCCTGCAAGCCGCCCACCACAGGAACGAGCAGGAGAAGACAAGGGCATACGGTGAAAGAATCCAACATGTGGATCAGGGCAGCTTCACCCCCCTCGTCTTCACCACATCCGGCGGGATGGGTACCAGGGCCCAATGCTTCTACGCACGCCACGCGGAACTAATCTCAGAAAAGAAGCATCAGCCAAGGAGCCACGTTGTCGCCTGGATGAGGTGTCGCCTCTCGTTCTCCCTGCTCAGGTCGGCCATCCTATGTCTCAGGGGCACCAGACACTCTGGCCCAAAAGCCACCAACATCTCCAATATGGACTATGAAGCCACAGTGGTGGAGAGTGACATTAGGGTGGGTCGGGAGTGACTTGAGTAGGGAAGGAAAGGGGGATCTAGACGTAATAGATGATAGGTTATTTAGTGTCAGGTAGTATTAGTGATATGGTTGGATGCCACAGTCATTAGCGAACAGAGTTGGGGCTAATGACCTCCAAGCTATGGAGCCCTCCATGATTATGTGTCGGGAAAATAAACATGGGTGGAGGTATCATTTATGTTTATGTAGAAAGTAGAAGTAGTAGTAGTAGTAGTAGTAGTAAAGATAGTAACAATAGTAATACAGATGCAGATAGTAATAATAATGCTTATAATAATAATTACAATAATAATAACGTAATAATCTTTGGCTTTTTTAACACACTCATTCTTCATAATTTCTCATCATTCCACACTCCTCACGTCTTTCTTATTCTTCACTTTCCTCTCTTTTTATCTTTTTCTTTTCTCTTCTCTCTTCTTATTCTTTATCTTTCGTCACCATCTTCTCTCTTTTTCTTCTTCTCTCTCTTCTTATTCCTCACCTGGTCATCCTCATATCCTCTATACAAAGACTTCCATCGTATATACTCCATTGCAAGATCTCTTTTTTCATCATGACACGCAACACCTACACGAGGAATGACTCAGACAACACACACACACACACACACGCACACACACACACAGACACACACACACACACACACACACACAGACACACACACACACACACACACACACACACACACACACACACACACACACACACACACACACACACACACACACACACACACACACACAGCACACTGCAACTTTTTTTCTCTTCCTTCCTTTCTTCCTTCATCCTCCTTCCATCGCTAACTCTTTCCTTCCATCCTCAACTATTTCTTACCTTCCTTTCTTCCTGCAACACTCAGCACTCAAATATACACACGCACAACACACTGCAACCCTTTCTTACTTTCTTTTCCTACCCGCAACACTCAAGACTCATACAACACACATACATTCCCTCCACAACACTTCCCGTCCTTATATATATTCCCTCCACAACACTTCCCCTTCCTTTCCTTCCTTCATTCCTGCAACACTCAAGACAGGAATCGCCTTGTATTGAAGTAGATTAAGGTCTCCGAGATGACAAATAGTAAACAGCTTTAACAACAACAACAACCATCTCGAGTAAGGGGGCTCGAAGTCAATTATATACAATTCAAAGAGGTTCCAAGGCTCTTATACACATGTCACTCGGAGCTTATGTCTTAAAGGTCAGGGAAACAGCGACGTTGTTTGGCCCCTTACACACGGGGACACTTAGAGCGCTGCAGAAGCGCTACTCACGCGTGACTCAGTTTTAGCAGCGCTGCGGTGAAGCGCAACTTATCTTTCTAGAAAGTGTTGTGGGGTGAGTGTCGAATTAGCGGCGCTTCTCAGCATCGCTACTAAAATTGAGTAGGGCGTTAGCAGCGCTACAATCGCGCCACGCACGCGCTGCTAAAAAAGTGACG
This sequence comes from Eriocheir sinensis, assembly GCF_024679095.1. NCBI lineage: Eukaryota > Metazoa > Arthropoda > Malacostraca > Decapoda > Varunidae > Eriocheir > Eriocheir sinensis. The sequence continues at coordinate 74,981 of NW_026110590.1, read as the reverse complement.
CTGCTGCAGCTACGTGTGAAAACTCCCATTGAATGCCATGTATCGTGACGAGCAGCGCTACTTTTTGTGGTCGCCACCGGCAGCGAAGCCAACCACGCAAATCTGTTTGTAGCGCTACTTTTTGTGGTCGTGAGTGCGTGTGAAAGCATCCATTCATCTCCATTATTCATCAGCGGCAAATATGCTGAGCAGCGCTGCAAAGAGTCCGCGTGTGAAAGAGGCGTTAGGCTCGTATTCCCAGACGCTATCGGCCCCACAGCAACGATTTCCAAAGTCCGTAGAGGAGATTAGGTTCTCAGGAGTGCTTTTTCACTTTCATGGTGCAGAAGCCTTGTCAAACTATCAATAGGCTCTCAAAACTACTCATGGAAGAACCCACAACAACCTCTATGAATCCCCTGTCAGGTGTGTCAGGGTGGGCGAGCCCCGAAATGTTTCAGAATATGGCCCTTGGTTTTTTTTCTTTTTAGAGACGCCTCCTCACCCTCTTTTTCCTTCTTTTCTCCAATGATAAAAATATTTCGTCAGTTTCTTTATTTTTCCTCCCTTCAAAGGCCTCCCGTTTACCTATCCTAGCTTTTACTACTTATTTTAGTCGGTATAAGTTATCTATACCGTATTATCTATTTCTTATCGTGTTCTTCAAGTTTTCATTCCGTTTGAGCTTTTGTTATACTTTTATTTTCGTGAGTGTATGTATCACCTCTAAATTTACCCCCGTTTTTATCGATTCTTTCTATTATATATTTTATCTTCCTATATTTTGTTTTCTTCAGTATGTCGTATAATCTATTTCTTATCGCATTCCTTAAGTTTTCATTCTGTCTGAGCTTGTATTATACCTCCATTCTCGTTTTATCCATTTATATTATCCTTCTGTTCGTCCCATCACTCCCCTAAAAATACTTCTTAAGTTCCTGTCCTTTATTCTGTTCCATATAAAATCTTCATATTCTCTATTAAAAGACTTCCATCGTTTATATATTCCAGTCATCTTTTTATTTTCCTTTTGTTTATCGACACAAAATTCCCTTACAAATGCTTCCTATATCCTTATCCAATATTTTGTTCCATTAAAAATCTGCATATTCTCTGTACAAAGCCTTCCATCGTTTATATATTTTACATATCTTCTTGTTTTTCTTCTATTTCTCGTCCTATCATTTCCCCTACAAATACTTCTTAAATTCCTATTCTGTATTTTGTTCCATATAAAATCTTCATATTCTCTATACAATGCCCTCCATCATTTATATATTCCACCTTTCTTTTTTTTTTTCCTCTAGTTTCTCGTCTAAATACTCCCTTACAAATGCTTCTTGAACGCTTATCCTATATTTGGTTCCATTAAAAATCGTCATGTCCTCTATTCAAAGACTTCCATCGTTTATATATTACACTTACATCTTTACAGAGTGGAGTCTAAGGCTCTTCGTCTCATCAGCTCTCCTCATCCTACTGATAGTCTTCTACCTCTTAAAATTCCGCCGCGATGTTGCCTCTCTTTCTATTTTCTATCGATATTTCCACGCTGACTGCTCTTCTGAACTTGCTAACTGCATGCCTCCCCCCCTCCCGCGGCCCCGCTGCACACGACTTTCTACTCATGCTCATCCCTATACTGTCCAAACCCCTTATGCAAGAGAAACCAGCATCTTCACTCTTTCATCCCTCACGCTGGTCAACTCTGGTAAAATCTTCCTTCATCTGTATTTCCTCCTGCCTACGACTTGAACTCTTTCAAAAGGAGGGTATCGGGACACCTCTCCTCCCGAAATTGACCTTTCTTTCGACCACCTCTTTTGATTCTTTTTTTGGGAGCAGCGAGTAGCGGGCCTTTTTTTTTATTGTTTTCTTTTTTTGTGTGCCCTTGAGCTGTCTCCTTTGTTGTAAAAAAAAAAATTCCTTTTGTTTTTCGTCCAAATATTCCATTACACATATTTGCTATACGCTTATCCTATCTTTGGTTCCATTAAAAATCATCATTATCCTCTATACAAAGACTTGTATCGTTTATATATTCCAGTCATCTTTTTATTTTCCTTATGTTTGTTGTCCTAAAATTAACCTACAAATGCTTCTTATATGCTTCTTAAATGCTTCTTCTATTTTGTTCCATTAAAAATCATCATTATCCTCTATACAAAGACTTCAAACGTTTATATATTCCTCTGTAACATCTCTTTATTTCCTCTCTGCCGCTTATAAAGGTCTGCCTACCTACTGTTATCACCTGCTGTACAAAGGTTCCTACTATACTGTATAATACGATATTTTACAGTACAAAGTTCCGGGTTGGGTACTGCCTGTTCTGTCTACAAAGAGTTATCTATGGGTTAGGCTGTACAAAGGTCTTTATAGTTTATCTCTTACTAGGAAGAGATACGCATTGTTTCTTTTGTTTCTCTTTACTTCCTTTGTCTTTAGAATCTATATTTTACTAGGAAGAGATAGCGATTATTTTGTTTATAGCTTACAGAGGCCTCGGGTTGTAGTTTTTTCTAGTTTTTCTTCCTCTCGTATAAACAGCACACTTCGTTTCACATAAGACATATCGCTTCTCTTGCTTTTCTTTACTTTCAGAGGACTCGGTATTAGTTTTTCTTCTCCTTGTATGTAATAACTTCACTTCTTTCGGCTTCACTGTTCCTCGTAGCTCCGTGAGGCCTTGTTTTTCTTGTTTTTAGTCCTACTGTAGAGAGCTCACTTCGTTATGCTGTTTGTCTAGCCTCGTCAGCCCTTGGTGTTTGGTTTTTAGTCCTGTTATAGAGAGCTCACCTCGTTATGCTGTTCCTCGTAGCTCCGTGAGGCCTTGGTTTTCTTGTTTTTAGTCCTGTTGTAGAGGGCTCATTTCGTTTTGGTGTTTGCCTAGCTTCGTGAGGCCTTGGTCTTAGGTTTTCTTTCTCTTATAGAAACCTCACTTGCATGTCTTTCACTGTTCCTCGTATCTTATCTCTCCTGAGGCCTCGGGTCTAGGTTTCAGTCCTCTTGTAGAAACCTCGCCTTAATTTGTTTCATTGTTCTTCGTCCTTTATCTTTCCTCTTACACAAACCTCCCTTCCACTTGTTTCACCGTTCCTCTTAGCTGTCTCACGTGCTTGTGGATATTTCTTCGGTTAAGTTTTCCTGCAGCCTTAGGAGTGTCACCTCTATTCCTCGCCTTAATTTGTTTCATTGTTCTTCGTCCCTTATCTTTCTTCCCTTCCACTTGTTTCACCGTTCCTCTTAGCTCTGTCTCACGTGCTTGCAGAGGTCTCGTCGGTTTAGTTTCCCAGCAGCCTCAGGAGTGTCACCTCTATTCCTCCTGCCGTACATAGAACTGCTTGGCGGCGGCTATCTCATATCGAGCATCTCACACCTGTTGGCTTCACCTGACACTTAGCGCTGCAGGTATATTGACAGGTAAATTGCCTCCTTGTGTTCTGCTGGAGAGTTTCGTTCGGGGTAGACATCGCCCTCGTTCTCGATTTATTTCTATCGCGTACAAATTGGCGCACACAATACTGATCCTATACCTTCCTTATCGCGTACAAACTGGCGCACACAATACTGATCCTATACCTTCCTTATCGCGTACAAATTGGCGCACACAATACTGATCCATAGACTTCACAACTAGTTGACGGGAAATCTCTTCAGTCTTGGCGCGCTGGCTTCGCGTAAGGGGCCGATTGTTATGGCGACTTTCACTGCGACAACTCAAACACACTCTGCGTTCTTACTCCGAATTTAAGTGGAAACAGGACGAAATCTTCAAGTTTTAGTGCATACAAGCAGGCAGGAGTGTCTCTAGAGTGATTTGGTCGAGGATTCAAGGTAACTTATATAAAATAGCACCATGCGTGCACTTTGAAAACGTTGTGTAAAAAATGGCAAATTTGCGTAACTTTAGGTTGAAATCTTTACGTAAAATGAATGATAACTGTAGGATAGTAAAGTCCACAGTTTTACGTATTAGGAAACAAGAAATGTACGTTTAGTTAGTGCCTACATGGCAACTCAGCTCAGTTCCCGCGTCGCCTAACTCGCCTTAGGCACGCAGTCAGCTGGGCACTTCCTCTGTAAAGGATTATCGCTGTCCTGCCTCTGTTTACTCTCCAAGTAAAGGACCTACAGCTATTCATCGTCTCTGTACCCTTCCCCACAACTGCAAGGATCCAGAGGACGATACAAGAAGACACAGAAGGCAGTGGATCGAGTGGAAGTGACGGAGGAGACACAAGATATGAGGACGCCGCGACCCCGTGGAGTAAACTGTGGAGGAGCCGTACTACGCCATCAGTGCAGTGACTCAGTGTTGTGTGCAGTGCAGTGGTGTGTTCAGTGCAGTGTGGTAGTGAGGGGGCTGTTCACTACGTCCTACGGGGTCGAGTATGTGTGCATGGGAAGGCCAACTCTGACCCGACTGAGCACTCTGGCAAGCGCCGCACCATGTGCGGCGCCAACTACTGGACGAGCGTGCAGAACTTCATGGTGAGCAACAGGTTGGCCCAGCGCCTGCATTTGCTGAAGCTCGTCGGGTTCTTCAGGGAAGAACCCGACCTGGACCGGGCCAAGGCAGAGGAGAAGGAGGACGACGAGGTGATCTTGGCCCAGCTTGCCAGGGAGCTGGCCGACGACCAGCAGGACCCTCCTACGGACTAGTTTCTACTCTACGCGGTCGGAAGATACGACGGCTACCTGGACATGAAGTTACAGGACAACTCCTCTGTGGCCGAGTGCTGCAAGCAGGAGCTTGCCCAGCAGGAGGAGATGAAGATTACCGTGGAGCTCGAGAGGCGACCCGCCCTCTGTGATGTTCGACGCCCTGGTCGAGCTGGTCGACAGGGGAGAGCTGGAGACGGGCCGGGCGGTCCTGAAGCGGCCATCTCTCCCAATGGCCCACATGGCGTCCTTCGGGATGTCGCTGTGGGACTCCCTGATGTGCAGGGAGGACAAGAAGGAGCGCAGGTTGAGGTTCCTTGCCATGCGCCACAGGGACGGGTTCAGGCACCTCCTGGAGTTCCTGGCGGCCTCAGACCCGACCTTGCAGGGGTACAGGTGCCAGGAGGGGCACAACCTGGCCAACACCATCTTGCCGCACATCAGCAGGTCCCTCTTCAACTGTTTCGGTGCTAATTTCTCCAAGGACGTGACCTCAGAAGCGAGGAAGAACAAGGCCTTGAAGCAGCCGACCGGCAGGAAGAGGAGCAGTATCGAGGAGGGCAGGAAGGAGACGGCGAGGAACAGGGACGTGTACAAGTCCAGGAAACTGACCGGGGCCTACAAGTCATAGGCCAAAAGGCTAAAGTGATTGTTCAGGGACGAGGGCCAGATAGCCGGCAAGACGTGCTGCGGCAATAGTGACATCGGAATTCAACCAAAATAAGTTGTGATTTGTTGAGTAAAATTAAGATGTTTCTGCATGCTTTCCTCAAGTATTAAGTTTCTAAAGTGAAAATTAAGTGATTTATTAGATGTTAAAACTTACGTAGAAAATTGCACTAAATAAAAAAAAAATAAGTAGCTATTTCGGGCAAAAACTTATAAGATATGCTAAATATTGCTATTGATTCTGAAAATATAAGTGATTATCTCTGCATTTGGTGATGTTTGTGCATCTAGCGTAAAATCTGAGGATTTTATAGCCTTTTTAAGTTTTGTTATACTTATATAAAAAACAATTAATCGGGATTTTATTAGGGAACGACTTTGAATTTTTTGATACCGCTGCTCATGGAGACTCATATATGCCTAAGGGAGGTGCCTGTTTTAGTTTCAGGTCGCTAGCTGCTTTGGTTTTGAAAATATTTAAATTTTAAATTTTTGAAAATCGGCCCCCTGCGAATCGGCCCCGCGCCCCGTTTCCCGTCAAGAGATTGTGAAGTCTATGACTGATCCTATAACTTCCTTATCGCGTACAAACTGGCGCACACAATACTGATCCTATACCTTCCTTATCGCGTACAAATTGGCGCACAATACTGATCCTATACCTTCCTTATCGCGTACAAATTGGCACACAAAATACTGATCCTATACCTTCCTTATCGCGTACAAATTGGCGCACAAAATACTGATCATATACCTTCCTTATCGCGTACAAATTGGCACACAAAATACTGATCCTATACCTTCCTTATCGCGTACAAATTGGCACACCAAATTCTGATCCTACTCCATCCTTATCGCGTACAAATTGGCGCACAAAATACTGATCCTATACCTTCCTTATCGCGTACAAATTGGCACACAAAATACTGATCCCATACCATCCTTATCGCGTACAAATTGGCACACAAAATACTGATCCTATACCTTCCTTATCGCGTACAAATTGGCACACAATACTGATCCTATACCTTCCTTATCGCGTACAAATTGGCACACAAAATACTGATCCTATACCTTCCTTATCGCGTACAAATTGGCACACAAAATACTGATCCTATACCTTCCTTATCGCGTACAAATTGGCACACAAAATACTGATGCCATACCTTCCTTATCGCGTACAAATTGGCACACAAAATACTGATGCCATACCTTCCTTATCGCGTACAAATTGGCACACAAAATACTGATGCCATACCTTCCTTATCGCGTACAAATTGGCACATAAAATACTGATCCTATACCTTCCTTATCGCGTACAAATTGGCACATAAAATACTGATCATATACCTTCCTTATCGCGTACATATTGGCACATAAAATACTGATCCTATACCTTCCTTATCGCGTACAAATTGGCACACAATACTGATCCTATACCTTCCTTATCGCGTACAAATTGGCACACAAAATACTGATCCTATACCTTCCTTATCGCGTACAAATTGGCACACAAAATACTGATCCTATACCTTCCTTACCGCGTACAAATTGGCACACAATACTGATCCTATATCTTCCTTATCGCGTACAAATTGGCACACAAAATACTGATCCTATACCTTCCTTATCGCGTACAAATTGGCACATAAAATACTGATCATATACCTTCCTTATCGCGTACATATTGGCACATAAAATACTGATCCTCGTTTAACATTTTTCTTACCGCGTACAAATTGGCACACGTATTACTGATCCTATACCTTCCTTATCGCGTGCAAATTGGCACACATAATATTGATCCTATACCTTCCTTATCGCGTGCAAATTGGCACACGTTATCCTCACCCTTGTTAAACATACATTATATTCATATACCGCGTACATATTGGTACAAGTTATGCTGACCATCTTTCTACACCATTCTTAGCGTACAAATTGGCACACATAATACTGACCATCATATTAATACCTTCCTTACCGCGTACAAATTGGCACAAGTAATGCTCACCTAGTTTTACACACATTCCTTACTGCGTACAAATTGGCACAGGGCATAATCCTCCTCGTTCACTCTATACTTTTGGTCTAAATCTTTCTTACTTGTCAAACTCTTACCACTTTTCCTATTTTTGTTTTACTCTTTACTCTTTCTTATTTTTCCTTATTTCTTATTCTTTACTCTTCCTTTCTCATTCTTTCATACTTTCTCACTCCTTACTCTTTCCCCACTCTATACTTTTCAGTCTAATTCCTTCTTACTTGTCTAACTCCTTACACTTTTCCTATTTTTGTTTTACTCTTTACCCTTTCTTATTTTTCCTTATTTCCTATTCATTACTCTTCCTTTCTCATTCTTTCATAATTTCTCACTCTTTGCTCTTTTCCCCACTCCATCACATCCCTAGCAGCGACCAGGCCTAACAGGACCAGCTAGCTACGTAGGCACACACCCACACACCCACACCCTAGTTCCCTCACGTCACTCTTCATTAACACCGCTAACGGCCACGCACTGTCTTATTCCCTCGCGGCCTTGACCCGGCAACACCTCGGAGAGACGGACCATCGCCAGGGAGAGAGGGCGGGGCAGAGACTAACATGGGCAAGGCTCTCGGCAAGGCTTATGCTTACTAGATTCTTGGATGAGCTTACGGAGTCTCATTTAGTGTCATGGGGATCGTTGGAGGCGTAGGATTGGGGTTTTTCTTTCTTTCTTTTTTTCTCTTTCTTCCCGCTAACATATCGACAAGGCTCTCGGAATGGTTTATATTTACTGTTTTACCTTTACAGGAGTTTTACGTGAGCTTACAATGTCCCTTTTACTGTATGAGAGGCGTGGGAGGTTTAGGGTTGGATCTTATCTTTCTTTCTATATTTCTTTCTGCTCTTTCTTCCCTCTAACACATGGGCAAGGCTCTGTACAAGGCCTATGTTTAGAGTCTTGGATGAGCTTATGGAGTCCCTTTTACTGTATGAGAGGCGTGGGAGGCTTAGGGTTGGGTTTCTCTTTCGTCCCGAGCCACTTCGTCTTCATCACTTTGAGCCTCGAGACCCCAAAACGATTAATGACACCAAGACATCTGACTAACATAAACATAAACGCATTAATACTATGAATCACTGGTGTCCCGGCGCACGCACACACACACGCACGAACGGTGATGCTGCTGCCTTGTTGCTGCGTCCGTGTGGCACCCCGCGGCGGACAGGGAGAGAGAGGGAGAGGGGAAGGAGAGGGGAGAGAGAAATAAGTCCAGGTGAGGGTCGGCGCGGCGGGCTCCCAAAGTATAGTCCCGTGTCGAGGCGAGCGGAATCCTTAATGCCAGTTAGCGGCGAGGGAGGAGCCGAGGCAGGAAACTGACTCCCTTCTTCTCCTTAAGGGCGTGGGAGGGGCGGGGCGGCGAGGGGCGGGCCGGGGGGTCAGTGCCAGGCGGGGGACGTGGTGGGGTCAGCCGGGGAGGGTGAGCGGGGGTCTGGCAGCGTGTCTGGGGTGATACCGGTGGCCGTGTCCCTCTGCAGCAGGAGGTAGAGGCGGTTGCTGAGGCCGCGGTGGGTCTCCGTCACCACGCCCACGGTCCTCTCGGACTCCGTGAGCGTCCCCTCGTCCTCCTCGCTGCTGCCGCCCACCGCCATCACCACGTCCTCTTCCGCTCCCTCACGCTAGTACGAGGACGCCTCCCACATGGGCCCGGCTTTGCTACGCCCTCGGGCAAGGAGAAACCCACACACCAGCAAGGCCACGCCCACTGAAGAGGCCACCACGCCCGCGCCCACCACCGCCCAGTCGTTGACGTGGCCGCGGCTGAGACGACCGAGAGGCAGCGGCTAGCCGGGACTCAGGCCGTGGTTGTCAGCGCCGCGGAACACCCAGAGGTCCTTGGTGTGCTCCAGGATGCTGGAGGGCCGCGCGGAGGGTCTTGATGGGTGGCGCTTCTTCTCTGTGTCTTTATTACGAATTTTTCTGGGTGGCTTGTGTGCCTTGAGCGTCGCCTTCTCCCGGACCGTCTCACCGTGCAGTGCCACCCCCAGGCGAGGCTTTGCGCTGCTCCTTGGGGCCGCTGGGGGGTGCACGGTGGCATGGTGGTCAAAGGGCGGCATGCTGTTGTGTATGATCCAGCATGGCAGCGTGGTGGGCGTGGGGGCGTTCGTGGGAGTCGTTGTAGGCGTGGGTTGGCGTGGAGAAGGCGCGGGTGCCCTTTGGGAGGATGATACAGTCGTCGGGGTGATGCTGTGTCCCTCTGGTGTTGTCTGTGGGTGGATGTCTGTCGTGGCCGCTGTCTCCACGTCCACGTAACTCACTGAAGCGTTGACTGGCGGGGGTTCGTGACGTGGGGCGCTGGTCACGGCTGCTTCATCCTCATCATCCATTATAAAAATACTCTCTTCCGTCATCCTCATCGTAGCGTTACTCTCCTCACTGCTGTTGTGTGTGTCCGTGATGATGTCCAGAGTCGCAGAGATGCTAGTGGTAGTGGTGGTGGTAGTGGTGGTTGTCGTAGGGGGGATCGTGGTGGTAAGGAGGTGGGAGGCGATGGTAGTTGTGGTCGGGAAGTCGCTGTCCTCAAGAAGCATGACGTATTTGTAGCCGAGAGTGGTGGGAACGGCGCACCTGAGGAGAGAGAGGGAGAGGGGTTTAGAAAAGTTAGTGAAATAGGGAACTGATTGTCCGTAGAGTAGCATATGTGGCAAAATAAAACCTGATCACCCAATGGAAATGAAAGATATGTAAAGAAAGGTTAATTTAGTGAAAAGAAAAGACAGGTAGAAAGCTATATTAGTGAAAACTGGAACCGACTATTCGTAGAGTAAATAAAATCGGCAAAATACAACCTGCGCAGAAGATATAGAAGATAGATATAGGAAAAAGGTTAGATTAGTGGAAAATGGAACCGATTATTAGAAGAAAATAATATAAAAGAGAGATACAGAAAATAAGGTAAGATTAGTGAGAAGTCTAACCGAATATCCAAAGTAGCATAAATGGCAAAATACAACCTGTGCATTTAGATGTAAAAAAAAAAAAGTAGAGGTAGAAGAGATAGAAAAGAGATAGAAAAAGTAAAGTTTCTGAAAAGTAGAACCCGTAGAGTAAACAGAATCGTCAAAATACAACCTGCGCATCAAAAGGAAAAGAAATGATGAAAAGGTTAGATTAGTGAAACGTGGAACCGAGAATCCGTAGAGTAACACAATAAGCAATATGCATCCTGCTCAGAAGATACAGAGGGAAGCTATGTAAGAGAGGTTAAAGTAGTGAAAAAACAGAACCGATTTAACTTAGAGTGACACAAATGGCAAAGTAAAACCTGATCATCTAAAGGAAAAGAAAGATGTATATAAAACAAGTTAAGTTAGTGACAAGAAATATAGGTAGAAAGATATATTAGTGAAAAGTGAAACCGATTATCCGTAAAGTAACAGAATCGGCAAAATATAAACTGCGCAGAAGATATAAGATATCCATATAGAAATAAAAGGAAAAAGTAGTGAACAGTGAAATCAATTATACAAAGAATAAGACAATTGGTAAACTAAAAGTAAACTAAAACGTGGGAACCAAAGGGAAAAGAATGACATAGAGAAGAAAGGTTAGATTAGTGAAAGATAGAACCGGTTATTACGTAGTAGAAAGAGAAAGGGACGAGTTCGTTACGCACAGAGATGGTAACGAAATAGCAACAAAACGACAACAAAAAACTGTGCATCTGAAGAAAAAAAGTGATAGTGGGATAGAAGAAAACAAGGTAAATATGAGTAAAAAATCGAAGAGGCTTTTAGTAGAGTGAAAAAAAAGAAAAAAATATCCGTTGATCGAGTAACTAAATAGGAAGAAAACAACAACAAAAAACTGCGCATCTAGAAGGGAAAAAGAGATAGAGGGATAGAAGATAAGTTAGTAAAAAATCGAAGAGGCTTTTAGTGAAATGAAAATATAGAAATGATAACCTTTTGATCGAGTAACAAAATAGGAACAAAACAACAACAAAAACTACGCATCTGAAGAGAAAAAGAGATAGAGGGATAGAAAAAAAAGATAAAGTAGTAAAAAATAGAAGAGGCGTTTAGTAGAATGAAAAAAAAATGGAAATAATTATCCGTCGGTCGAGTAACAAAATAGGAACAAAATAACAACTGCGCATCTGAAGGAAAAAAAGTGATAGTGGGCTAGAAGAAAAAAGATAAATATGAATAAAAGATCGAAGAGGCTTTTAGTAGAATAAAAAAAAAGGAAATAATTAGGAATAAAACAACACCTACGAATCTGAAGAAAAAAGTGAGAGAGGGATAAAAGAAAAAAAGGTATATATGAGTAAAAAAACGAAGAGGCTTTTTAGTTGAATGAAAAAAAAATGGATGTAATTAGCCGTGGATCGAATAACAAAATAAACAAAACAACAAAAAATACGAAACTGGAAGGGAAAAGAGATAGAGGGATATAAAAAAAAGAAAAATTAGTAAAACCTAGAAGAGGCTTTTAGTAGAATGAAGAAATGGAAATAATTATCCGTCGATCAAGAATAAAAACAACAACAAAAACTACGCATTTGAAGGGAAACACAGATAGAGAAATAGAAAAAAAGAAATTAGAGTGAAAAGTAGAAAAGCTTAACAGTATAATGAAAAAAATGTAACTCGCAAAAAACACCAAAAACTGAAATGAAAAAAACGATGGAGTAATATAATAAAAAAAGACAAATTAAAGTGAAATATAGAACAGTTTATCAGCAGAAAGAGGAAGCAAAACAATGAAAAAAGATAGAGATAGGGAAAATGGTGAAAATAATAAAAGACAAAACCGATTATACTTAGAGAGAAGGAATATTGGCGAGGGTGGATAAAGTGCAGTTACGGATTATAACAGAACACTTACGGACATATGAAAAATGGAAAGGGAGAGAGAGAGAGAGAGAGAGAGAGAGAGAGAGAGAGAGAGAGAGAGAGAGAGAGAGAGAGAGAGAGAGAGAGAGAGAGAGAGAGAGAGAGAGAGAGAGAGAGAGAGAGAGAGAGAGAGAGAGAGAGAGAGAGTGGACGAAATAGATAGAAATGAAAACACTGAATAAACAAGACTACCACAGTGTAAGAGAATTGAAGTCTAGAGAACAATGAACAGTTGGAAGATGAAGGGAAGGGAAGGGAAAGAGAGAAAGAAAAACAAGACGAAAATCTATCAAGAGAATACAGGAAGATAAGGGAAGGGAGGAAGGAGGAAGAGAAGAGGAAGGTAGATGAAAGAGGGATGGAGAAAGGGAAGGGAGGAAAGGAAGGAAGGAGGAAGAGAAGAGGAAGGAAAAGAAGGAAGGAGAGAGGGAGGGAAAGGCCGAGAAGGGACGGGAAGGGCAGGTGTAGGAAAGGAGTATGGGATTAGAAGATGGAAAGATGGTGTAAAAGAAAATGGGAGGATGATGTGAAAGAAGATGGGAAGATGGTGTGAAAGAAAATGGGAGGATGATGGGAAAGAAAATGGGAAGATGGTGTGAAAGAAGATGGGAAGATGGTGTGAAAGAAAATGGGAGGATGATAGAAAAGAAAATGGGGAGATGGTGTGAAAGAAAATGGGAAGATGTGAAAGAAAATGGGAAGATGTGAAAGAAAATGGGAAGATGATGTGAAAGAAAATGGGAAGATGTGAAAGAAAATGGGAATATGATGGAAAAGAAGATGGGAAGATGGTGTGAAAGAAAATGGGAAGGTGATGGAAAAGAAGATGATAAGATGTGAAAGAAAATGGGAAGATGTGAAAGAAAATGGGGAGATGGTGTGAAAGAAAATGGAAAGATGATGGGAAAGAAAATGGGAAGATGATGGGAAAGAAAATGGGGAGATGGTGTGAATGAAAATGGGAAGATGATGGGAAAGAAAATGGGAAGATGATGGGAAAGAAAATGGGAAGATGATGGGAGAGAAAGTGGGAAGATGATGGGAAAGAAAATGGGAAGATGATGTGAAAGAAAATGGGAAGATGATGGGAAAGAAAGTGGGAAGATGATGTGAAAGAAAATGGGAAGATGATGGGAAAGAAAATGGGAAGATGATGGGAAAGAAAATGGGAAGATAGTGTGAATGAAAATGGGAAGATGATGGAAAAGAAAATGGGAAGTTGATGTGAAAGAATATGGGAAGGTGATGGAAAAGAAAATGGGAAGATGTAAAGGAAAATGGGAAGATTATGGAAAAGAAGATGGGAAGATGTGAAAGAAAATGGGAAGATGTAAAAGAAAATGGGAAGATTATGGAAAAGAAGATGGGAAGATGTGAAAGAAAATGGGAAGATGTAAAAGAAAATGGGAAGATTATGGAAAAGAAGATGGGAAGAGTGAAAGGAAATGGTGTAAAAAGAAGATGGGAAGATGATGAGAAAGAAGATGGGAAGATGATGTGAAAGAAGATGGGAAGATGATGGGGAAGAAAGAATATGTGAAGATGATGTTAAAGAAAATGGGGTGATGATGGGAAAGAAGATGGGAAGATGTGAAAGAAAATGGGAAGATGATGTAAGAGGAGATAGAAAGATGGTAGGCAGGTAAAGGAAGGAAGGAAGGGCGAAGGAAGGTAGGAAGTTGAAGATGGAAGGGAAGGGAGAGTGAGAGTAGAGTTAGGAGATGAAGGAGGAAAGTGAAGGAAGGGAGGAAAGGGAGAGAGAGCAGAGGTACAGTTAAGTGAGAGAGAGGTAAGGAGGAAGGTGAAGGAAGGAGGAGAAATAATTAAATGTAAAAGAGGGAGATAGGTAGGACAGTTAAAGAAAGGAATTAAGGAAATAGAGGAAGTTGTAGTAAAGGAGGGAAGGAGGAGGGAGGTTAAGTAAGAGGAGAGAGGAGGAAGGTGAGGAGAGAGAGTAAAGAGAAGGGAAAGGGAAGAGATGAGATTAGAAGAAAGGTGAATAAAGGGAGGAGAGGTAAAGAAAGGAGGAAAGTGAGAGGGAAGGGTGAGGCAGTGAGGAGAGGAGGAGGTAATGGAGGATGGATAAGGAAAGGAGGGAAGGAGGAGAGAGATTAAGTAAGGGAGGGAGAGAGGAAGGAAGGTGAAGGAAGGGAAGGGAGATGGAGAGAAGAGGTACGGGAGAAAGAGCAAATGAAGAGGTTAAGGAAGAGGAGAGGAACAGAGGAGGTAAGAAAAGAGTGAGTGAGGGGGAGGTAGAAGGGAATGGAGGAAGGTATAGACGGGAAAGAGGAAATGGAGGAAGGTTAAGGAAAGGAGGGAAGGAAGAAAGAGATCAAATAAGTGAGGGAGGGAGAGAGGAAGGCAGGTGAAGGGTGGGGAGGGAGATGGAGAGAAGAGGTAAGGGAGAGAGAGCAAAGGATGAGGTAAATGAAATGAAAGGAGAGGAGGGGACAGGTAAGTGGAGAGAAACAGAGGAGAGGTAAGCGAGGGAGGGAGGGAGAGAGGAAGGTGAAGGAAGGGAAGGAAGATGGAGAGAAGAGGTGAAGGAGAGATAGCAAATGAAGAGGTAATTGAAGAGGAGAGTGGGGGACAAGTAAGGGGAGAGGAACAGAAGAGAGGTAAGCGAGGGAGGGAGGGAGGTCGGGCAGGTAATGGTATGAGCTGCTCACCTGATGCTGTGTGACCTGTAGAAGTGGACGGACGAGTGTGTCATCCAGTTCTTCGTCCATAACACCCGCTCCAGCACGTCACACCGCCACCCGTTGCCGCTCAGCTTAGCCACCTACACACACACACACACACACACACACACACACACATAGACACAGACACAGACACACAAACACACACGAAGGAAGGAAAGGAAAAAAAAAAAGCATTAGAATCATTGAACGAATTTTTTTCACACATACACTTAAATACACACACACACACACACACACACACACACACACACACACACACACACACACAGACACACACACACACACACACACACACACACACACACACACACACACACACACACACACACACACACACACACACACACAAATACACACGAGGGAAGGAAAGGGAAAAAAAGAGCATTATAATCATTGAGCAAATTTTTCACACACACACACACACACACACACACACACGAAAGAAGGAAAGGAAAAAAAAAAGAGCATCAGAATCATTGAACGATTTTTTTCACACATACACTTAAATACACACACACACACACACACACACACACACACGAAAAAAAAAAAGACAAGAGAAAGACGAAACTGCATCATACGGTTTTCATATTGACTCAAACACATCCTCTCTCCTCCTCCTCCTCCTCCCGCTCCTCCTCCTGCTATTGCTTCTGTTCCTGCACTTCCAACACCCTCACGCAAGACACCAAACCATTAGCATCATAAAAAGAATGCGTTTTACACCTCCCCGCACACGCAGGCTACAAGCCCGACAACGTTCACATCACAGCAGGAATGTATTTTATGGCCTGTTAGCGTACGTAAGGAAGAGAAGGGAGAGGAGAGAGTAGAAGAGAGATGCGAAGAGAAGGGAGGTGAAAATAAAGGAAGAGAAAAGCAAAGCAGATGAGAGGGGAGGAGAAAAGAGAAGAGAAGACAAGGGAAAAGAAGAAAAAGGATGAAATGAGAGGAGAGAATAGGAAGAGAGAAGAGGAAGAGAAAAGATGAGAAGATGAAAATGAGGAGAGAGAAGAGAAGAGAGAGAGAGAGAGAGAGAGAGAGAGAGAGAGAGAGAGAGAGAGAGAGAGAGAGAGAGAGAGAGAGAGAGAGAGAGAGAGAGAGAGAGAGAGAGAGAGAGAGAGAGAGAGAGAGAGAGAGAGAGAGAGAGAGAGAGAGAGAGAGAGAGAGAGAGAGAGAGAGAGAGTGAGTGAGAGGTTACCCGCCACTCCCATACATCCACTTTATATTTCATTATTCACGGAGGTTAACAAACAACAGAGGAAATAAACAAACAAACGAACAAACAACCGCGTAGAAACAATAGCAAACCCTCCTCTCTCTCTAAAAAAGTACCAGGTAATTACAGGCCCATTAGTCTAACTTCGGTTGTAGGTAAGCTACTTGAGGGCATAATTAGAGACAAAACTGTGAGTTACCTTGAAAGCCACTCATTGATTGGGGACTCACAACATGGCTTCCGAAACAAAAGATCCTGCCTATCAAACCTATTAACCTTTATAACGACCTCTTCACTGTTTATGACGTAACCAAATCACTGGACGTAGTCTATCTTGATTTCAGAAAGTGTATGATAAAGTCCCGCATCATAAATTACTTTACAAATTAAAGCAAATAGGTATTGACGGTCAAGTAAACCAATGGATCGCGAATTGGTTGAGCAACAGACAACAAAGAGTAGTGATTGACGGATTTAACTCAGAGTGGGCGCCTGTCACTAGTGGCGTCCCTCAGGGCTCGGTCCTTGGCCCAGTGCTCTTCATTATTTACATCAACGACGTGGATGTTGGACTCAATAACCGCATTAGTAAATTTGCAGACGACACAAAGATTGGTAACTCGGTTCTCACTGACGAAGACAGGCAAAGCCTCCAAGAGGATTTGCACAAAATTTCAGCTTGGTCGGATAGATGGGAGATGCCCTTTAACGTAGACAAGTGCCAGGTCCTTCAAGTTGGAACGAGGAATAAGAAGTTCGAATATGAAATGCGCGGCGTTCAATGCGTCAAGGACTTGGGGGTCAAAATCGCGTCAAACCTCAAATTCTCACAGCAATGCATCGATGCAGCAAATAAAGCGAACAGAATGTTGGGCTTCATTAAAAGAATTTTTGTATTCAAGAATAAAGATGTAATACTCCCGCTCTACAACAGTTTAGTCAGACCCCACTTGGAATATGCGGTACAGTTTTGGTCTCCCCACCATGCAAAGGATATTGCTAAATTAGAAGGTGTTCAGCGTCGGGCAACGAAAATGATCCCTTCCTTGCGCAACAAATCCTACGAAGAAAGGCTTTCTACCCTTAACATGTTCTCTCTTGAGAAACGTCGCCTCCGAGGAAAACTAATCGAATGTTTTAAAATACTTAATGGTATCACGAATGTAGACAGATCAACATTGTTTATGATCGATGACACTTTGCGCACGAGGAACAATTGCGTAAAACTCAGATGTAGACAATTAAATTCAGACTGCACCAAATTTTTCTTCACCAACGTTGTAGTGCGAGAATGGAATAAGCTTCCACCATCAGTGGTCCAGTGTAACACGATTGACTCCTTCAAAAATAAGCTCGACCGTCACTTCCTTCAACTTAATATCAACTAGAGTAGAAATGCAACGTTTTGGAGTCTTCTGATTAATGTAAAATCCCTTAGGTTTAAGGACAGACCACCAAGTCTGGACCATGGGGTCTGTGTGGTCTGATTTTCTGTGTAAATCTCTCTCTCTCTCTCTCTCTCTCTCTCTCTCTCATCGCATTCACCCTCGATTGAAAAATAAAGCAAAAAATAAATAAATAAATAAATAAATCGCATGTCCTCATTTGCATAGATATTGAATGTGTTTTGGAGCCAGACAAGGATAGCATCGAGTCCTCTGTGTGTGCGTGTGTTTGTGTGTGCGTGTGCGTGTGTGTGCGTGCGTGTGCGTGTGCGTGTGTGTGTGTGTGTGTGTGTGTGTGTGTTCGTATATTGCGTGTGCGGCGTGAGTGATGTGTCGCTTTTGTGGTCCCGGATCAAAACAAAGGATTAGAACAGACTGAAAAAAATGAAAAAAATGAAATGAAAAAGAAATGGAGAATATGCAAATAAGAAAGACTGACTGACTGACTCACTCGTTTTTTTTTTCGTTTCCTTTTATCTTAAAAATATTAATAAAAGAAAACAAGAAGATAAAAAGGAAAAGAAAAATCGGGAGCAGAAAACAATGAGAAGAAAAAAAACAATGAACAAAAAACAAAACGAAAAAGATGAGAAAAAAGGAAGGATGAAAAAATGGAAATGAAAAAAAACACGGAAGAGAAGAAACCGGGAAAAGAAAAAAAGAAAGAAAAAAAAACGAAAAAGATAAATGAAATGAAAAAAAAAAGAAGAGAGTCAATAACGAACGCGCACAGGTTGAGGTTTTTGTGGCGTCTCTATCTATTTTTGTTTTGTTTTTGTTTTACTGTTGAACGATAAACTATAGGCTGCTGGATACACGAGTTTGTTTGTTTTACTGTTTGGTTTATTAAGAGAAGAAATAGTAGTTGTTATTTTTTACTAATGAACGAAAAACTTACTTTACTTTTCAACGGTAAATTATAGGCTTCTGAACACACGAGTTTGGCTTTTTGTTTCCTTTTGTTTTACTTGTGGACGATAAACTATATAGGCTTCTGAACACACGAGGTTGTCTTTTTTTTTTTTTTTTACTTGCGGACGATAATTTATATAGGCTTCTGGATACACGACCTTTGTAGTGACCAGAAACTTCTCGGATTGGACTTGTAATGCGGCCCCTAAACCGACCTTTGTAGTGACCCGAAACTTCTCGGATTGAACTTGTAATGCGGCCCCTAAACCGACCTTTGTAGTGACCCGAAACTTCTCGGATTGGACTTGTAATGCGGCCCCTAAACCGACCTTTGTAGTGACCCGAAACTTCTCGGATTGGACTTGTAATGCGGCCCCTAAACCGACCTTTGTAGTGACCCGAAACTTCTCGGATTGGACTTGTAATGCGGCCCCTAAACCGACCTTTGTAGTGACCCGAAACTTCTCGGATTGGACTTGTAATGCGGCCCATAGAGAGAAGAAAATTACACTCGTTTGTTTTACTTATATACGAGAAATAATATTCGTCTGGTGGTGAATGTCGTTAGTTTGTGTTGTTTTTGTTATTGGCTTTTAGACATACACGAGTTTGTTTTGATTTGTTTGATTTATTAAGATAATAAATACTATGGTTCGTTTTTTTTTTTTTTTACTTATGAATGATAAATAATATTCGTGTAGTGGTGAGTGTCGGTAGTTTGTGCTGTCATTGTCATTGTTATTCCTTGTTAGAAATGCGAGGTTTTTATTTTTTTGTTATGGTTTATATAGAGAAGAAATATTCGAGTGTTCTCTTTTTTCACTTTTAAAGGAGAAACTTGTCTGTCTGGTGGTGAATGTTATTACTCTGTGTTGTTATTGTTATTTAATTTTAGATATACACGAGGGTTTGATTTTTCTTTCTGCTTCATTTATAAAGAGAAGAAAAATATTAGTTATGTTTCGTTAATTTTACTTATAAACGAGAAATTTTATTCGTCTCGTGGTGGATACTGATGGTGTGTGTTTTTATTGTTATTCCTTGTTAAATATACACGAGGTTTTGTTTTATTCTGTTTGGTTTATACAGAAAAGAAATTCGAGTTTTTTTTTTTTACTTTTAAGGAGAAACTCGTCTGTCTGGCGGGTGAATGTTGTTACTCTGTGTTGTTATTGTTATTCCTTTTTAGAAACACACGAGTTTGTTTTTCGGTTTGATTTATAAAGAAAAGAAATACTCGATTCTTTTTCTTTCCTTATAAGCGAGAAACGATCGTGTGCGGTGTATGTCGTTAGTCTGTATGATAGTTGTCCCTATTTAGATATACACGAGTCATTAATTTTTGCCTGTTTGATGTATAACTTAGAGAAATATCCAAGTTTTTTTTTAACTTTTTGTAGTATTATCGACCCCTTACATAACTATACGAATTTCTTTAGATTTTCGATTTTTAAAGATGAGAAATACTGGAGTTTTTTTTTTTTTCCGTTTGGCAGATCTTTTGACTAATGTTTCTCCGTTGGCTTGGCTCCTTTCATTCATTTTCCGTGCGGCCGAGACTCAGACGGAAGGTAAGATATTATTATTCAGTTGAGGAGAAGAGAAGAAAGGCGCGTGCGTGCGAGTGTGTTTTCTTAAGCTCCGCCTCGGTGAACATATTAATAAAACGAATTTGGAAACGAACGAAAGACTAACTCGCTTCTCTTCTCTTTTCGTTTCGTTTCGTCTCGTCCAATCTTTAAAGAAACTGGGAAAATAAGAAAACGGGGAAAAGAAAATTGAAAAAAAAAACGTAAATAAAAAAAAATGGAAAAGAAAAGAAAAAAACAGGGAAGTGAAAAAAACAGGGAAATAAAAAAAAACAGGAAAAAAAATGGGCAAGGGGATAAAAACAGGGAAATAAAAAAAAATAGGGAGAGGAGAAAAATCGGGGAAAAAACACGGAGAAAGAAACAGGGAAAAGAAAAAGACAGGAAAAAAACCAAAGATTGGATAACAAACGGAAAAGAAAAACATGAAAAAACAAGGAAAGGAGAAAAAAACATGGAAAAGACATACACAGGGAAAAAAACAGGGAAAAGAAAAAAAACACGGAAAAACAGGGAAAGGAGAAAAAAACAGGGAAAAGAAAAAAAACACGGAAAAACAAGGAAAGGAGAAAAAAACAGGGAAAAGAAAAAAAACACGGAAAAACAGGGAAAGAAGAAAAAAAAACAGGGAAAAAATCACAGGGAAAAACAGGGAAAGGAGAAAAAAACAGGGAAAATAAAAAAACACGGAAAAACAGGGAAAGGAGAAAAAAACAGGGAAAAGAAAAAAACACGGAAAAAAACAGGGAAAAGAAAAACACACGGAAAAACAGGGAAAGGAGAAAAAAACAGAGAAAAGAAAAAAAAACACGGAAAAACAGAGAAAGGAGAAAGAAACAGGGAAAAGAAAAAAACACGGAAAAACAGAGCAAGGAGAATAAAAACAGGGAAAAGAAAAAAAAAAGGAAAAAACAGGGGAAAGAAAAACACACTGAAAAACAAGGATAGGAGAAAGAACCAGGAAAATAGAAACACAGGGAAAAACAGGGAAAGGAGAAAGAAATAGGGAAAATAAAAAAACACGGAAAAACAGGGAAAGAAGAAAAAACAAGGAAAAGAAAAACACAGGGAAAAACAGGGAAAGGAGAAAAAAACAGGGAAAAGAAAAAAACACGGAAAAACAGGGAAAGGAGAAAAAAAAGGGAAAAGAAAAAAACACGGAAAAAAAACAGGGAAAAGAAAAACACAGGGAAAAACAAGGATAGGAGAAAAAACAAGGAAAATAAAAACAAAAGAACAGGGAAAGGAGCAAAAAACAGGGAAAATATAAACACAAGGACAAGAGACAAAAAAAATAGGGGAAAATAAAACAAACAGGAAAAAGCAAAAAAAGGGAAAATAAAAAAAATGGAAAAAAAAAGGAAGAAAACCCACATTCGATTCTGGTGACTCAAGGAATTTATTTTTTCTTCTCAGTTTGAAAATTTCTTAGACACGTGAAGTATTTTTTAAAGGTCGATTTTTTGTGTTATTTTTTTGTTACTGAAAGCAAGTCCAATTTTTCTTTTGTTATTGTTAAGCTTGTTAGTCGTGAAAGGTAGGTAATTTTTTTATTCTAATTCATTTACTTCGTTTTGACCTTGACTTTTTTATCCTTTATATCTCATTCCTTTCGTAACTTCTTTTATACTTTCTTTGCTTCTTATCTTTTTTCTTTACAAATGTTTACATCCTTCCGTAAGTTCATTTAAGTTCTGTGCATCTTACCTTTCAGTTCCTCTATTTTTCCCTCCTTTCGCAGTTTTCTTTGATAATTTCTTTGATTTTTTCGTTTTCTTTCTTTTTTCCCACTTTTCGTAACCTGATCTAGTTGACTTGCTCCATCTAATCATTCATTTCTTTATTATCTTTTGACACACCATTCGTACCTTTTTTTCTCCTAATTTCTTTCGACATTATTAGTTTTTTGGGTCCTTTTTGCTTTCCTTTCTTGGGGTCCTTTTTGGGTACCTTTCGGGTCCTGGCTTTGGCGGTAGTGGGTCTGTTATTAATTTGATGATAGTGATGATGATGATGAAGAAGAGAAGGAGGAGGAGGAAGAGGATGAGGAAGAGGAAGAAAAAGAATAGGAGGAAGATGAAGAGGAAGAGGATGAAGAAGAGAAAGAAAATGAGAGAAAATATGAGAAAGAATAAGAATAAAAGGAAGAAAAGGAAGAAGAATAGAAAGAAGAAAAGAAAGAAGAAGAGAAAGAAGAAGAGAAAGAAAAAGAGAAAGAAAAAGAGAGGAGAAGAGAAAGAAGAAGATAAATGAGAAGAGAAAGGAGAAGAGGAAGAAGAAGAGAAAGAAGAAGAGAAAGAAGAAGAGAAAGGAGAAGAAAAAAGAGAAGAGGAAGAAGAAGAGAAAGAAGAAGAGAAAGAAGAAAAGAAAGAAAAAGAGAAAGAAGAAGAGAAAGGAGAAGAGGAAGAAGATGAGAAAGATAAAGACAAAGGAGCAGATAAAGTAGAAGAGAAAGAAGAAGAGAAAGGAGAAGAGAAAGGAGAAGAGAAAGAAGAGAAAGAAGAAGAGAGAAAAAAAGAAAAAAAGAAGAGAAAGAAGAAAAAAAGAAAGAAAAAATGGAAAGGAGAGGAAAAAGAAGTGAAAAAGATGAGAAAAAAGAAGAGAAAAAACAAGAGAAAAAAAAAGAGAAAGAAGAGAAAAAAAGAAGAGAAAAAAGATGAGACAGAAGAAGAGAAAGAAGCAGAGAGAGAAGAAGGGAAAGAAGAAGAGCAGAAATAAGAGAAAAAGAGAAAAAGGAGAAAGAAGAGAAAAAGTTGAGGAGGAGGAAGACTAAGAAACAGACTAAGAGGAAGACGATGAGGATGGTGATGGTGGTGGTGGTGGTGGTGGTGATGATTTTGGTGGTGGTGATGAGGCTTAAGTGGGAACGGCATTCCACCACCACCACCACTATCGCCAGGTAATTAGGAGGTGAATTGTGGCTGAATCAAAAGACAGGTGTGCTAATTAACGCCTAAATATACCTGCCTTATCTTGCCTTATGATTACTTTCTCTCTCTCTCTCTCACTTTCTCTCACTTTCACTTTATCTTCCTTTATTCTTTTTTCTGTCACTCTCTTTTTCATTTTCTCATCCTTTCACGATCGTTTTCTTTTTCTTTTTCTATCTCTTCAATTTTATTTTTTTCTTCTTTCGTGTTTTCTTTCTTTTCTCTAATTTTGCTTTCTTTATTATTCCATCACTTTCATTCTCTCTCATTCTCCTTTCTTCATTTCTCTCTCTCTTTTTTATTCATCCTTTCATTTTTTTGTTTCTTTGTTTTTTTTTTGTTTTTTTTTTTTTATTTTAGATCTCTCTCTCTCTCTCTCTCTCTCTTCGTTGGTCGAGTTTTAATACTCTTAGGGACAGGAAAATATGTTGATGGTAAATAAGGAGGAAGAGGAAGAAGAAGAGGAGGAGGAAGAGGAAGAGGAAGAGGAGGAGGAGGAGGAAGAGGAAGAGGAAGAGGAGGAGGAGGAGGAGGAGGAGGAGGAGGAGGGTTTTAATGTATGTGACTTTTCCTTTTCCTTTTTCTCCTTTTTTTTGTTGTTTTGTTTCAAGAGTTGCAATTTTTGATTCGTATTTTTTTTCCATATTTTTCTTGTGTATTTCTGAGTCCTTGTTCTTCTCTTCCTCGTTTTCTACCTTCTCCTCCTCTTCCTCTTCTGCCTGTTTTTTCTCCTTTTGCAACATCTCTCATTTCTCTTCTTATTCCTCGTCCACTTATACTTTCTTCTCTTTTTCATTCTCCTTCTCCTCTTCGTCCTTCTCCTCCTCATTATCTTCCAACTCCTCCGTCCACACCTCTAGTTCCTCTTTTTTTTCGTATTCCACTTCTTTCTTCTCCATCGCCTCTTTTTCCTTCTTCTGCTCCTTCATTTATTCATCATCTTTGTTCTCGTAACACTATTTTAATCCCTCTTCGTCTTCCATCACCTCCTCCTCCTCCTCCTCCTCCTCCTCCTCATCTCCCTTCTCATTACGCGGCTAGACTTGGAAGACTTCTTAGTGAGCAGGTGTCACTTTTCAGAGCATAAAAAACAGCGAGCCCCGACAGAGAACGTCACGTAAACAATCAAAAGACCACCAGCCAATCCCACCATGACCATATAAGCGCGTGTTATGTAAACGCCCGCAGCATTCGAAATAAATTCACAGACCTGGAGGAACTTGCTGCAACGGAAAACTTCCACATTATCGCCGTCGCGGAGTCATGGTTGAATACAAATAACAAAGATTTTATTGCGGAATTTAGCTTACCCGGCTATTCAATTTTTTTTGCGACAGAGAAAACAGAGTTGGTGGTGGCGTCGTCGTATATATTCGTGCTGGTTTAAATCCACGTGTTATCAAAGTCGAAAGAGTAAATAATATAGACACCGTTTTCGTAGAAATTAAAAACCGTTCAAGTAAATTAGTTATTGGCATTGTTTATAGACCTCCAAACCAAGCAATGCAAATAGACAGAAAACTGTTCGAACAAATTTCTAACATGCAATCAATCTGAAGCTGTAATTATGGGAGACTTTAACTTACCATTTAAGAGTTGGGGAGACACATTAAATATACACTCGGGTCACGATCTATACAGTAACTTATTAGAAAGTGCGCTTTATCAGCATGTGCATAAACCAACTCGCGAAAATAACATCCTCGATCTAGTTCTCATAACTAAAGAAAGCCTAGTTAAGGATCTCAATGTTGGTACAGAATTCAGCGACAGCGATCATCGAATGATTTCGTTTAAGATAAAAATCAAAGAGAACATGAAACCGAGTGAAGAAAGAATACCTGATTACCGACGTGCGGATTTTGACAAACTAAGAAATTTAGTAGCGAATGCAGACTGGAGCGAAATTTCTGCAGCCTCAGATATAAATAAAGCAATAGAAACATTCACAGAAACTTTAAGTAGAGCCGTTAATTTATGCGTACCATTCCGTAAAAGACGACCAGCAGCCAACTGGAAGCCTAAGTGGCGGAACAATCAACTCAAACGCCAAATTGAGAATTAAAATCGAGCGCGTCGCAAATACTTGATTACAAATAATGAAACAGACAAAACTGAATTCCAAAGATTACGCCGAGAAACAAAAAGAATCATACGTCTCAATAAAAGAAACCTAGAGCTTCATATTGCAAGCGCAAGAAAAACAAATCCTAAAGAATTTTTTGCTTACGTAGAAACAAAAAGGTTCTCACCCCCAGTATTGGCCCAATAGCAACTGTAAATGGCGAATCCACGAATGATGATAAAGAAATCGCTAACATATTGAATGATTTTTTTGCCTCCGTTTTTACAGAAGATATCTTATCCGAAAGGCAACCGGAAGCCCCAAGATATATTGATGACACATCCTTGAGTATTATTAGCGACATTGTAGAAAGTGATTTAGTACAAAATATCGATAATATTAAAGTAAAAAAAAAGCCCGGCCCAGATAAAATATCCCCGCGTATTCTTTAAGAGGCAAAACATCAGATCAGCAAGCCCCTCTTGAACATATTCTCAAAGTCACTAAACACAGGAAAAGTACCACTAGAATGGAAACTCGCTAACGTAACTCCTATCTTTAAAAAAGGCGACAAGTCCCAACCAGGTAATTATCGACCGATCAGTGTAACGTAAATCGTGTGCAAAATTTTAGAGACAATCATTCGCGAAAAAATAGATTTTTTTTTTAAGATAACAGACTAATTAAGGATTCGCAAATGGTTTTCGAAACAAACGTTCCTGTTTGACTTACCTTCTCGATTTCTTCAACTACATCTTTCATGTGTAAGATGAAAGTCAATCAGTAGACATTGTATATTTGGACTTTCAGAAAACATTTGACAAAGTCCCTCACAACCGTCTCCTTAGTAAATTGCAAACTCACGGTATAACCAGTAATATTCATAAGTGGCTCAGAGACTGGCTTACCGACCGTAAACAGAGAGTTGTTATGAATGGTATATCTACTTTTACGCCTGTTTCAAAGCCGCTGGTGTGTGCGTTACCTAATCTACAGAGACACTGTAAACGAGGTTGAAGTGAGTTCGTTCCATATTCCTAAACGTCTCGGCTCAGATTAGGACTATTTTCCAAGCCCACAGAGAAGATTAACTGGGTTTTCACGGGGGTGTCCCGTTGAGGGTGCAGAGGTCGTGTATGACAGTCACCGGGATCACGAAACAGTCCGTGAAAAACCCTGAAACTTCTACGAGAGGCTTTTAAACAGGCGAACCGAGGCGCCGACGGGTTAAGGATACGTGCCGTGCAGCCTTACTGACCCTTCCCAGCAGCACTGTGTGTGTGTCTGTTTACAGCTGACGGTGTGTGTGTGTGTGTGTGTGTGTGTGTGTGTGTGTGTGTGTGTGTGTCATTGTGTGCTCTAATCTCTATGTCTACCCATTTCCCTGCAGTGTAGAGGCGGTGGCTGAGTCGTCAAAGTAACGGCCTCGTGTTCAGGAAGACGCGAGTTCAATCCCCGCCCGGTGCCACCAAGCTGGGATTTTTCAGCCGCCGCCGAGTGGCTTAAAACTACCCACATGCTGTCCAGAAGACCACCTATCAACCCGGACTCTAGATTCAAGGATCAAAAATGAGCTCTGGGAGGGCAGCATGAGCCAATGCAAGATGGCGCCACTATAAACACTCGCCTGCGCCAGAACGGGCTGGGCCGACCATCAGGAGCCACCGGAATGAAGCCTTGGACCGACCATCAGGATCCACCGGGAAGAAGCCTACCGGCGCAATAGGCAGCAATGTAAAAAAAAAAAAAAAAAAAAAAAAAATTACACATTTCGGAGAGTAGAAACCAGTTCGGACTCCCAACGCTTTACAGCTGTTTTCACATATTCGGTTCCGTATTCAACTGTTCCAATGACTGCCCCGAGGTGTCTTTCGCCAGTCACTGACAGTTTCACGTTACTGCTTTGGAATGCTGTTTTGGCCCGATCGTATGCCTCTGGTTTTACAATCACCACAGACTTAGTGGCGTTGGGACGGTAACCTATTTTAGGGCCGTGTTCATTGACGAGGTCCCACCATTTCCTGAGGTCTGCAGACTTTCCTACCCCGGTGAGGTCATCCGCATACGCCACCTGTTTGACGTTGGTGTTTTCATGGCGGATGATGTCCTGCAGCTTCGTCATTCCCAGGGCAAACATTGCCCTCTGAGGATTACTACTACTACTACTACTACTACTACTACTACTACTACTACTATTACTACTAATATTACTACTATTATTACTACTACTACTTCTACTACTACTACTACTACTACTACTATTACAATTACTACTACTACTACTACTACTACTACTACTTTTTTTTCTACGGGCCTCCATCTATTAGAGTTACGTTGTGAGCGGTATATTTTCTCATATCCTTTCACAAAGCAATTCATTGGCCCCACCCCGTCAATGACTGTGGCCGACAACCATCTTTATTTAATATTACAAACTTTACTAAACATTTTATTTTTAAGGTAACAGAGCTTGTGGTTGATACGACTATCAACCACCGTCGCCTCAAAGTCCAGGTCAGCAATGCGGGTGGTTTTGGGTGCAGGTGACCTGGTTCCTCTCAGGCAGACTAAGGCTGACCTCAGGAGGGAGAAGGACAGCCTGCATCTCATCCAGGCGACCACACTGCTTCTTGGCTGTTGTTTCTTATCCGCCAGTGTTTCGGCGAGTCTTGCGTAGAAGCTCTGCGCCCTTGGTCCCATCCCTCCTGTCGTCGTGAATACTACCGGGGTGAAGGAGCCCTGGTCCACATTCTGTATTCTTTCTTCATATGCTCTGTTCTTTTGTTCGTTTCTTCTGTGGGCTGCATCAAGGGTCAGGTCTCTTTGGCAATGGGCCATGGGATCAAAGATCCTTATGTCAAAATATGCCCTTTGTCCACGAGTCCAAAACCCTCTGGCGCTAACATCCACTCGTGCTTCGTTCGAAACATTAGCGGTGCGTCTGGCGAGGTGTTCGCCTTGCAGAGGGAGCAGCATGGGTTCCACAGTCACGTCGTGGCAGACTTCTTTCAGCATCTGAGCTGTTACGTCTCTTACTTCATCATGTCTCATGCAGACGAAACCTCCTCTCTTGCATGTCATGGCATGATTTTGGATGAAGGGTGAGCCACAGTTACACATGTTTGGGAGCCCATCCACTGGCCAGCCATACCTACTACTACTACTACTACTACTACTACTACTACTGCTACTACTACTACTACTACTACTACTACTACTACTACTACTACTACTACTACTACTACTACTACTACTACTACTACTACTAGTAGTAGTAGTAGTAGTACTACTACTACTACTACTACTACTACTACTATTACAATTACTACTACTACTACTACTACTACTACTACTACTACTACTACTACTACTACTACTATTACTACTATTACTACTAATATTACTACTAATATTACTACTACTACTTCTACTACTACTACTAATAATAATAATAACAATACTTTTTTTTTCACAACAAAGGAAGCAGCTCATGGGCACAAAAAAAGAAACAATAATAAAAATAAAAGCCCGCAAGTCGCTGCTCCTAAAAAAGAATCAAAAGAGGTGTCCGAAAGAGAGGTCAGTTTCGGGAGGAGAGGTGTCCTGATACCCTTCTTTTGAAAGAGTTCAAGTCGTAGGCAGGAGGAAATACAGATGAAGGAAGATTGTTCCAGAGTTTACCAGCGTGAGGGATGAAAGAATAAAGATGCTGATTAACTCTTGCATAAGGGGTTTGGACAGTATAGGGATGAGCATGAGTAGAAAGTCGTGTGCAGCGGGGCCGCGGGAGGGGGGGGAGGCATGCAGTTAGCAAGTTCAGTAGAGCAGTCAGCGTGGAAATATCGATAGAAGATAGAAAGAGAGGCAACATCGCGACGGAATTTAAGAGGTAGAAGACTATCAGTAGAAGGAGGAGAGCTAACGAGATGAAGAGCTTTAGACTCCACTCTGTCCAGAAGAGCTGTGTGAGTGGAGCCCCCCCACACGTGAGATGCATACTCCATACGAGAGCGGACAAGGCCCCTGTATATGGATAGCAACTGCGCGGGGGAGAAGAACTGGCGGAGACGATACAGAACGCCCAACCTCGAGGAAGCTGATTTAGCGAGAGAGATGTGAAGTTTCCAGTTGAGATTTTGAGTAAAGGATAGACCGAGCATGTTTAGTGTTGAAGATGGTGATAGCTGAGTGTTGTCGAAGAATAGAGGATAGGTGTTTCGAAGATTGTGTCGAGTTGATAGGTGGAAAAATTGAGTTTTTGAGACATTGAAGGACACAAGGTTCCTACTGCCTCAATCGGAAATTATAGCAACTACTACTACTTCTACTACTACTACTACTACTACTACTACTACTACTACTACTACAACTACTACTACTATTACTACTAATATTACTACTACTACTACTACTACTACTACTACTACTACTACTACTACTACTACTACTACTACTACTACTACTACTACTACTACAAACATAAATGATACCTCCACCCATGTTTATTTTCCCGACACATAATCATGTAGGGCTCCATAGGCTTGGAGGTCATTAGTTCCAACTCAAGTCTGCTAATGACTGTGGCATCCAACCATATCACTAATACTACCTGACACTAAATAACCTATCATCTATTACGTCTAGATCCCCTTCCTTCCCTACTCAAGTCGTACTCCTGACCCACCTTAATGTCACTCTCCACCACTGTGGATTTCATAGTCCATATTGAGATGGTGGTGGCTTTTTGGGGCCAGAGTGTTTGGTGCCCTGAGACATAGGATGGCCGACCTGAGCAGGGAGAACGAGAGGCGACACTCATCCAGGGGCGACAACGTGGCTCCTTGGCTGCTGCTTTTTTCTGATATGTTCCGCGAGTGTAGAAGCATTGGGCCCTGGGACCATCTGCCGGATGCGGTGAAGACGAGGGGTGAAGCTGCCCTGATCCACATGTTGGATTCTTTCCACCGTATGCCTTGTCTTCTCCTCGTTTCGTTCCTGAGGGCGGTTTGCAGGTAAGAAGCCACGGTGACAGGCAGCTATCGGGTCGAGTACATGTGATGTCCATGAACGCCTGCTGTCCGCGCACCAGAATCCGCGGCACTGCACATCAACCTGCGCTCTCCCAGAGGTATTGGTTGTCCTGCACCGAAGGTGTCTGCTGTCCAGGGGAAGCAGTGCCGGCTCGAGAAGACGTCTGGTACACTCTCCCAAGCGCTGGCTGTCAGATCCTCACTTCATCGTGTGTCAGAATACAGACGAAGCCTCCTTACATGTCGCAGTGTGGGTGACATCATTTGAGGATCCACATGCACAGAGATCAGGCACCTCAATCGGCCAGCCATTCAGAGCAATGGCACGGACAAATTCTGTTTGTTGAGGCTGAAGCCCTTGCTCTGATTGGTAATGACGTTAGCCAGTTAGAGGCGCCTGCTTCCTGTGCTGTGTGTATTTTTCTACCCATTTCTGTGGGACAGGTAGTGTGTAAGACGGTCCAGCTCGTCTTTTGGGCCCTCTGTTGGGTCTTTCTTTCTGAGATTTTTTCTTTAATATCTCTTATTTCTGTTTGGTCTATCTCGCCCCCTGCTTCCTGGAGAGCGGATGATCCTGTTGATGAGTGACCTGGTAAGGCTGATGGAGCTTTGGCTCTCCCTTATCTGCCACAGCTTCAGGGTTGGTGATCCCATCCCACCCAGTCTTGGGGGAAGTGCTAGCATATCCCCTTCCTCCCCCAAAGCATGATATTTCACCAGCGCCGGCAAGAATACTCTTGACGGCATTTCCAGTGGTCGGAGGAGGACTGATGCCGTGGGATGGTGCGCATCAGGAACGTCCACCGATGTTGGATGCCGTGGTGTACGCTGAATAGGCAGCGTGTGGCTCAGTCTTGGCAATGGCAGACAAAGCTTCTATTTCCTTCACCCATTCAGCTACTTTGGTTCCACGTACCCTTTCCTTATATACCCTGTCCCGATTCTCTCTCTCATTTATCTCTTACTTTCTTTGGCTCCATGTTTATATACGTAAACTGATGTGCACTTCAGCATCTTCAGTTTTTCATGTAAACCTGTTTTTGTATGTGTACATTATTAAAGTAATATTTAGTACCTGCTCACACCCACCCACACGCACACCCATAAACCACCCAAACCCCACCCATTCTCACACCCATAACCCACACCCACACCCATGTAACTCCACACCCATTCACCCACACCCAACACCTACACACCCACACCAACACCTACACCCATAACTCCACACACCCACCCCCAGACCCCCTACCCACCCTCCCACACCAACACCCACACCTACACCCACACCCACACCCACACCCATATCCCACAACCCACCCCACCCACACCCATAGCTTCCACCCACACCCACACCCACACCCACCCACCCACACCCATAGCTTCCCACCCACACCACACCCACACCCACACCCACACCCATAACCCACACCCACCCACACCCACACCCTCTCAACCAACACCCACCCACACCCACCCACCCACACACCCACACACATCCACCCACATCAACACCCCACCCACCCACCCACAATCACAACCATAACCCACACCCACCCACCCACACCCCATAGCTTCCACCCACACCCATACCCACCCACACCCACACCCCATAACCTCCCCACACCCCACCCAACCACACCCATAACCCACCCCACACCCCACACCCATAATCCCACACCCACCCACCCAACACCCAGCAACCCACCCACACCCACACCCACACCCATAACCCACACCCACTCCAACCACACCCATAACCCACCCCACACCCACACCTTATAACCTCCCCACATACACCTCCCCCTCCCCCCCACACACCATACACACACACATATACACATAAATATATATATATATATATATATATATATATATATATATATATATATATATATATATATATATATATATATATATATATATATATATATATATATATATATATATATATATATATATATATATATATATATATATATATATATATATATATATATATATATATATATATATATATGTATATATATATATATACATACATACATACATACACACATACATACATACATAAGTTATTGCCATATACACAGTAAGAGAGAGAGAGAGAGAGAGAGAGAGAGAGAGGGGAGAGAGAGAGAGAGAGAGAGAGAGAGAGAGAGAGAGAGAGAGAGAGAGAGAGAGAGAGAGAGAGAGAGAGAGAGAGAGAGAGAGAGAGAGAGAGAGAGAGAGAGAGAGAGAGAGAGAGAGAAAAATGAATGAATGCGGTGCTATTGCCCCGAGGCCAATGCCTGTCCGCTTTGGCTGCATGGTAGACGGGAAGTGGTTCACACTCCATCCAACACTGACAGGCTCCGGGCTGGGCCAGCTGGAAAGCGGACCTGCAAAATATTCCCTCTCCGACAATCCTGACTGGCAAGTGGTGGTGACGGTCTCAAGTGCTGGAGACGTGCAGGTCCGTAGCGGTGTGAACACAACACTGGGTTTCCCACTGAAGAAGCATGTTTGTCGTCTGGAACGGTGCGGTACGGACCGGTCATTTTACGTATGGTGTGAGTCAGCCTTGCTGACCTCGAGATGACCCACAAACTACTTCAGCCAATTCTTTTTTCTTTTTTTGTCTTCTTTTCCTTCTTCTCTTCCAACTTCTGTTTCTTTTCTTATTATTTCACCTTATTCTTCCTTTAAACAACTTCTCTCATCTAATCTTTCATCAATCCATTTACTTTTTTTTTTTACTTTTTTCTTTTTTCAACTTTTTCTTCATCGTTTAACTTTCTCTTTTCACCCATTTTCACTTTACTGTTTCTTCAACTTCACTTTTCTTCTGTCAATCAACTTATCTAACGTTTTCTCAAGACATTTATTTTTTTGTCCTCATTTTCTTTATATTTTAGTATTTTTAAATTTCTACTATGTATTTTTCCTTCTTTTTCCTACCTGACTGTGCTCATCCTGAATCAGCTTTCGCTTCTTCCTTCTCGGATACTTTATGAACTGTTTCTCATCGCATTACCTTTTTCCGCTACTTTTTGTTTTTTTCTTTTTTTATTTAACCAGTTTTTCCATAACGAGACAATTGTTCATTAACTTTTTTATCCTAACTGTTCTTCCTATTTTTAGTCCTCCTTTCCTCATATCTTCATTTAATTAACGTTTTGTCTGATGGTTAAACCTCCTAACTTTTCTCCTGAGCTCTTTTCATTAGAGTTTCTACCATATCATTTGGTCGTCGTCATTACATATTAACCTTCCCGCGCCTTCCTTACCATAATCATTTTAATTCAATCCTTCGTATTGAGCATCATAAAGTACGGATTAAAGATATGGGGATATAGTGCTGCATGCCACATCCAGCAGGTGCCAAAACAACAGCCAAAGTTGCGCTTGGTGCACAAATTTGACCATGCAACACCATATATAGGGGGAGCTAAAGTGGCTGAAGATATGTGATATGTACAAGTTGCTGAGTCGGGAATCACTGTGAATAATGTAATGAGTTAAAGATTGTTGGGTTGGTTGTTCTCGCTCCCTAAGGTGAGGAGACTCATGATGTCAACACAAGACATCAACACCAACTACTTGTTCCCAAAACTAGAATCCTGTATAGAGACAGGTCTCCTACTGGTGCAGCTGGACCTAAACAGCCTACCTTGGATCACGTGAAGGACACCAAATATGTCTATTTTCAAAAGTGAGTTGAAAAAAAACTATCTTTTTAGTTTTAATCGAACAGACTTTCTCCAAGTCGTGACTACACTCATGTATATGATATTTTTGGTTTTATTATACATTTTATG
Source organism: Eriocheir sinensis (assembly GCF_024679095.1). Taxonomy (NCBI): domain Eukaryota; kingdom Metazoa; phylum Arthropoda; class Malacostraca; order Decapoda; family Varunidae; genus Eriocheir; species Eriocheir sinensis. Next base: position 41,088 of record NW_026110590.1, on the reverse strand, counting down.
ACAACATTCTTGTATATGGCTATTATATTATCTTACGACAACGTGTACGCACATTCCTATTTTATTAGTATTATATCATTTTATTTTGTTTACGGAAAACCTTATGTCTTATATTTTCAAGATTCAGGTTTTATATTGCATCGTTTACTATTATCTATTTCCTATTTTATCTGTATATCTTAACTTGATATAAGGTCCTAGTATGAAACCCCAGTATATGTTATTTCTCGCTCTGTACCATTTGTGGATCGTTTTCGGTCACAAATGTGCTGCCAGTAATAGCCAGGGCAGTAGCAAGAAGTAGTGAGCCCTCTCAAAAAAAAAATATACTGTGGGCTCCCATACAGACAACCGAGTTTTTACATTTTTTTCAGTAATAGTAAGGAGTACTGTTATTAAAAAAAAACAATGAATCGATGATGTTATATATTTAAGTGGCGCTGAGCCGGGCACAAACAATACCCGTGGGGCACGACTGATAAGTTAGGCCTATCAGAGTACAAAAATAATGTTTTCTTAACAAAGTATGATGATTTAAATGCAAAACGATCATTGTGTTGGGCTATTTTCGAGCTTTGTGGGTTTGCAAACTTATTAACCAAAGCATCAAAATCACGAGATCTAGCAACATCGCCGTTCAATGAAGATGATTCTGTGAGCAGAGAGCCTCATCTGACATTGTTGGACCGCAAAAATTTTTTTATTATTTTCTTTCTATTAAAGCTTCTCTCTGCACTTTCTGCAACAGTAACTTCGGAGTTGTTAATATAGCTCTCAACACAATTCCAGTGTTTGGGTATACTTCCTGAAGATTATTACTACAAATATATGTTAAGAAATCTTTAGTAGCAAGAGTTTTTTTCTTCACTGACAACAGCAATGAAATGTCTCAACTCCATTTCCAGTTCAGGTGCATCAATGTTCTCCCATTATTTCATATTTCTTGCATCGAATGTGAAGCTTGTTTTCGTCAATACACTGCTTGAAATTGCTTTTGTATTTTTACAAAAGCCAAACAGGTTATGCCAATTCATAAGCTGACTAATTCCTGAGTTGACGGATGATATAACCTGATCTACTACAACAAAAAGAACTGACCTTTTTTTGTCCTCAAAGATAAGATAATTTTCATTGCGACACATAGTCAAACATGCTTTTTTTTTTTCAGGTATCAGCGTCTGCGGAAATACTTTTGGCTACATTCAATTCGTTCAGTATATTTCCGATGCATTAAGATTTTTAATTTTTTACAAACAAAGGAGGCAGCCTACAAGGGCACAAAAAGGAAACACATAATAAAAAAGCCTGCCACTACGTTGCCTAAAAAAGAATCATAAGAGGTACCGAAAGAGAGGTCAATTTTTGAAGGAGAGGTACCTGATACCTTTCTCTTGGAAAGAGTTCAAGTCGTAGGCAGGAGGAAATACAGATGAAGGAAGATTGTTCCAGGAAAGCTTACTAAAGCGTGAGGGATGAAAGAGTGAAGATGCTGGTTACACTCTGCATAAGGGGTTTGGACAGTATAGGGATGAGCATGACAGAAAGTCAAAGTGTGCCAGTGGGGCCGCGGGGAGGGGGGGAGGCATGTGCTAAAGTAAAGTTCAGAAGAGCAGTCATGTGGAATTATCGATAGAAGATAAAAGAGGGTGTAACATCGCGTGATTGAATTCAAGAGGTAGAAGACTATCAGTAGGAGGAGGAGAGCTGATGAGATCGAAGAGCCTTAGACCTCCACTCTGTCCAGAGCTGTGTGAATGGAGCCCCCACACTGTAGAGAGATGGCATACTCCATAATGAGGGCGGACAAGGCCTGTATATGTGGATATTACCTGCATGTGGGGAGAAGAACCTGGAGGAGACGACACAAAACGCCCAAATCCTCGAGGGAAGCTGATTTGGTCAGGAGAGGAGATGAAGTTTCCAGTTGAGATTTTGAGTTAAGGATAGACCGAGTGATGTTTAGGGGTGTTGACAGATGAAGTGATAGCGAAGAATAGGGATAGGTGTTTGGAAGTTTGTGCTCGAGTTGATAGGTGGAGAATTGAGTTTTTGAGGCATTGAAGGACACAAGGTTCCTTCTGCCCCAATCGGAAAAATGATAGCAAGGTCTGAGATTGTTGTTCTGGCAGCCTCCAGCCTGGAGTCGTGTACTTTCCTGTTGTGATGTAAGGCTTTATTGAAAGAAGTTGAATAATGCAGAGTGGAGTCGTCGGCGTATGAGTGGACGGGACAATAGTTGCGGTAAAGATCATTGATGAATAACACGAAAAGAGGGTGATAGGACAGGAGCCCCTGTGGAACACCACTGTTGATAGGTTTAGGGGAAGAACAGTGACCGTCTACCACCGCAGAGATGTAACGACCGAAAGGCAAACTTCGGAGATAAAGGACAGAGAGAGTGATAGAATCCGCAAAAGAGGCAATTTAGAAAGAAGTACTTGTGCCAGACTTCATCGAAGGCTTTCTGATATGTCTAGCGCAAAAGAGAAAGTTTCACCTCGAAACGGCTAAGAAAGGCATGACCAAGAGTCAGTTAAGAGAGAAGAAGATCGCCAGTAGAACGCTCCCTTGCGGAACCCATATCCAAGGATCAGATAGAAGGTTAGAAGGGAAAGTGCTTTGAACTTTCCTTGATTAAGGATTGATTCAAAAGCTTTAGATAGACAGGAAAGTAAAGCTTATAGGGTTGGTAGTTTGAGGGATTGGAACGGTCACCCTTTCTTTGGCACAGGCTACAGCATACTTCCAGCAGGGAAGGAAAGGTAGATGTTGATAGGCAGAGATTGAAAGAGATTGACTCAAAAGCAGGGTGTCAGCAAGGGAAGCAATAGTTTTATGATTAGGAGGCACTCCATCAGGTCCACAAGCCTCTGAGAGTTGAGGTTAGGGGAGGCATAGGTGAAAACATCATTTGGAAGAATCTTAATAACAGGCATAAAGGAGTCAGAGGGGGATGAGTAGGAGGTATATGCCCAGAATCGTCCAAGGGAGTTCTTAAGAAAGCTTCTGGAGCGAAGAGTTCAGCCTTAGGAGACAGATGAGTCGGCAGTGCTGACGTCAGAGTATTGGTGAGGAGGCAGGAAGAAGTGATATTGGAGGAGATATTTTTGGCTAGATGCCAGAAGTCACGGGAAGAATTAGAATTAGCAAGGTGTTGACATTTTCTATTGATACAAAGAAGTTTTGCAAGTCGGAAAATAGATTTGCACGATTCCGCTGAAATGTAAAGGTCATAGTTAGTGGAGTTCGAATTCTGGAACCCTTGTGAGCTGCCTCTATCTTTAATAGCACGAGAACAAGCATGATTAAACCAAGGTTCACAGAGGGTCTCTCCTGAAGTATGACCACCCGGGGTTGAGCACATCTCAGGTCGTCCCACTGAGCTGAAGCTAAAATGCCAGAAGGCATCGCCTCTTCGGTGGGTCCAGAGGGATGTACAGAGCGATAGACAGGAACAGAAATACGGCGTTAGACTTTGAGGAGCCAACGGAGAGAACAGTTTGACAGAGTAAGAAGGATTAGAGGTAAGGAAGAGGTCTAGAATGTTGGGCCTGGGTTCTCCAAGACGGTTTAACATGTGTAGGGTTCTGGTCCAACTGCTTCTTGGTCGTTGAGAGGAGAGCAAAGTTGTAGGCTTGTTCACCAGGCTGGTCAGTGAAAGAGGATGAAAGCCAAAGCTGGTGTGAACATTGAACCCACAAGATGGGGTTTCATCGAAGGGAGATTGAGACAAGAGGTTCACTTAATTCAAATAGTCAAAAGAATTTACATAGTTAGTATAGTGAGAGATAAACAGCAGATATGTATTTAGTAATAGAATGAGACAATGAAGTCTTAGCCAGATGGTGAAAACCAGAAGAGTCATTGCTAGGCACGAGAGCAGGTGATGTCGTTGCACACGTGGGCAACATCCAGCTTGAATTGAATTTTAGGATGAGATAGTAGGAGGAACAGAGTAGAGGTTGCTGTCAGCCCTCAGCCACCTGTGTTTCGGTAAGGAAGAGAAGATGAGGTTTAGAGGAGGAAAGATGGTGTTCCACAGAATGAAAATTAGAACGAAGACCGTGAATGCTGCAGAAATTGATAAGAGGGAGGTCGAGGGATTTATCAGGACACCCTTCCAATGGCAGCTGGAAGAGGAGTCCTTCCTGGGGTATTTATGGTCTCCACAGGCGGCAGCCGTAATATACCCCTGCAATAAGTGATACTGTTCAAAAGAATAGTAGTAGTCACCCTGCCTGCAACACACCAATTGTTATGGCTGATGACTGAATAAGCTGAGTTATTCATTGATATGAAATAAAATGTCAAAACATAAGCAAAACTGCTGATAGAAATAATATTAGCTCAATATGTCCATGGCGCACCTGCCCTGTGGCTTACGCCATCTTTTTTCTCAAGAGAGCATATTCTCTCAGCACTGATAAGGCATTGTTAATTTCCTTCATGATATCGGAGTGGTTTATAACAGCTCAATTGTGACTCCTACCTGTTAGCACATGATGGACCTTTAACCGTAATAGGCAAACATTCTTTCAAGAATAGCCCATCGAGATGTAGATGAGCTAAATATCACATACATTCTGTCTACATGATGCCCGTACCACGGTATAATTCTGAGGATTTCTGCTGCATCTACAATCACCAAATTCCAGGTAGAGCCACGCAGTACATACAGTTAACGCTGATTCGGTTCTACCGTACGTGCTTGTACCTTATTTTCCACTATGTTAGCACCATGATCGTGTTTGTCCTTCATATCAGATATATCTATCCCAACCCCATTCACCTTGTCATAGAATGAGTTCAGTAAACCGTCACCAGTTGCATCATGCACATTCAATAAACCAAAAAGCTCTACCAATTTAATCTCTCTAAAAGGCAAAGCCTCCAAGAATTTGTACCAGAATTTCAGCTTGACGGATAAATGGGAGATGCCCTTTAACGTAGACAAGCCAGGTCCTTCAAGTAGGAACAAAAAGAAGAAGTTCGATTACGAAATGCGCGGCGTTAAAACCCATAGGAGCTCAATGAGTTAAGGACCTGGGGTCAAAATCGCGTCAAACCTCAAATTTCACAGCAATGCATCGATGCAGCAAATAAAGCAAACAGAATAAGTTGGGTTTCATTAAAAGAAACTTATTCAAGAATAAAGATGTAATACTCTGCCTCACAATACGTTTAGTCAGACCCACTTTGGAATATGTGGAACAGCTTGGTCTCCTCACCTTACGGTAAAGGACATTGCTAAGCTAGAAGGTGTTCAGCGTCGAGCAAAAAAAAAGATCCCTTCCTTGCGCAACAAATCCCACGAAGAAAGACTTCGACCCTTAACATGTTCTCTTGAGAACGTCGCCTCCGGAGGAAAAACTGATCGAATCGTTTTAAAATACTTACTTGTTTCAATGAATATAGACAGATCAACATTGTTTATGATCGATGACACTTTGCGAACGAGGAACAATGGCATAAATCCAAATGTAGACAAGTAACCAGGACTGCACCAAATTTTTCTTCACCAACGTTAGAAAGTGAGAATGGGAATAAGCTCCCACCATCGTGGTCCAGTGTAACACGATTGACCTTTTCTGCAAACAAGTCAACCGTCACTTCCTTGAGATTAATATTAACTAGAGTAGAAAAGCAACGTTTTTGGAGCCATCTGATTAATGTAAAATCACTTTAGGTTTAAGGATAGACCACCTAGTCTGGACCATGGGGTCTGTGTGGTCTGATTTTCATGTACTCTGTGTAATTCTCTCTCTCTCTCTCGCTCTCTCTCTCTCCCTTCCCGTCACCCCCCCCCCCCCCCCATCCACAATGCATGGCTCTCAATGAAGACGATTAAACAGTTCCGAAGTTGCTGTTGTGTTTGCAAAGGTAACGATCCTCTCATCTTCGGGAATAATTGGAGGGAGAGTCGAAAGCGCCTGAAAACACCCACGTTAGAGCACTGGGTTCGTCTGGTGAGCCACCAACTACACGGTCAAGTTCACATCCCCTGGTAAGTACTGGCAGACTTGTGTGTCGTGCCAGGTGTCATGGTTGATTTAATTATCGAAAAGAGAACTCGTGTCTCCTGCATTGTTCTTTTTCTATTTCTAAGCAGGAGTGTGCATGCAGGCAGGCATCAGCATGACACACACACACACACACAATAATAATATCGGCCCGCAGCTCAGTTGATAAAAGTCGGCCTTACAAACCAGAAGGACCGGGGTTCGATTCCCAGCCGGGTGAAGATAAATTGCTAATCTTCTTCACGTGTAGCCCTGTCTGCCTAGCAGGAGGTGGGTACGACGTCAGGCAAGGCGCAGACCTTGTTGTCGCGGTGTTGTGTATGAGTGTCTCAGCCCTACCCAAAGATCGGTACTACGAGCCTGTGCTCCCTCCGTAGGGAAACGGCTGGCTGCTTCGAGCATAGCTAAGGTTATCGCGATAAGTTATCGCGATTTTACTGCCGATAACAAAATCGGGTTACGCCATCCGCTACTTATTAAAGATATATCGCATCTTCGTTACTTTTGTAACCAAACTAGCGATAATCACTACTTTTCCGCAGAAAAAAAACGTCTCCTCCCTACTGCAGGTCATGCCCGGTGCTGTATGAAAAATTCGAGGTATGAAATATCTTCGTAAGAGATTTCATACTTGATCATCAACAACATTAAAAACTATGTTATGTTTTATATTAGACTCAAAAGTCATTATATCAAAGAGAAAAATCATTAACTTTTGCCCCAAAATGATTATTCACCGCCTCAAATTTGATATCTGCATTCGTTTGTGAGCATGCTATGGTATTGAGATTTGAGTTGTGTTATTTGTGTCCAGCGTCAAAAACTGGCGGTTTTTAAATTTTCAGAATTGCAGCAAGTTCGACCAGTAAATTTCACAAAGATCTGTTGTTTTGTGAAACGTGACACTCGGCATACATATAAAATACAACTCTCGTACAGAGTGTCGTTCTAGAAACAGCGGGGCTTATAGTAGTGGTACCAGTATGTCTGATTCAGCCTTCCAGCAACCTAATTACGGTTAAAAAGCTTTGTGAGACTGGTACAGAGGTCTGAATGCTTGCTGGTCTGAGCATGCGCAGTTCACGAGACCAGTGTTTGTTGACGGTGGGGACGCCAACAATACAACACCGGCTCAGGTTTCTAGTATTACCGTCCATAGGTACGTGTCAACGTGTGGTTTCGGTTTTGTGTTTTCTAAACACAGATAATGAAATTTGACCATCTATGTTTTTCATTTGAAATAGCGAATAGTATCGTTTTCACCATTTGGACCTATCGCTAGCTAGTATCAGAATTGTGATTTATATCGGGTATCGGTTATCGGTTATTGGTTATATTTGTGTTCCAGTTAACGAATACTGTTATCACCGATTAGGTTTTTCATTCTCAGTTATCGGTTATCGGGAATATGGTTTTCTGTTATAGTTCCCAGATATGGTCTCTAGAGAGAACCGCAGCAGACAAAGAGGTGAATTACACACACACACACACACACACACACACACACACACACACACACACACATACACACACACACACACACCTCCACCACATTCCAAAGTCTGTCCTTCAATACTTTCATTTTCTATGGGAATTCTAAGTGTGCTAGAAGGGCGTGTGTGGAGCATCTCAAGGTCGCAGGCAAGTGGAGGATGAATGTGTGCCTCTGAGCGGTGCGCGCGGTGTGTGTGTGTGTGTGTACGGTCACTCGGTGTCCAGGCAGCCCGTCACTGAGGAATGCGAGGAATGTGGCGCGGTGGATCTCAAACTGGGTACGCGAGGTCCGTGGGAACGCTTTTGAATGATCGCGGCGCCGGCTATTTATAGATTTGAGGCCATTACTGCGTGCTCTCAGGAGGGCTGCTGCCCCTACGGTCCATGCAGACGCAGCCTATTAGCGACATCAGCACGGCACAGGGAGTCTTCTTTGTGCTATACAGGCTAATCAGCAAAGTGTAATACCTGCCTGTCTTCTCCTAGACATATCGGTGTCTCGGTTCACCGTTTGAAAGCCTCCTCGTTGACGTTGCTGGATTGTCGGACCGTTTCGTTATTTCGGCGTTCCTTCCTCCTCCTTTTCATTCTCATCTTCTATTTCTCATTCATCACAGTCTTCCTTATTCTGTCTTCCTCCTCCTCCTCATCATCATCATCATCATCATCATCATCCCCTTCCTCCGTCCACCTTCTCATTTATCTTTCTACTTCTTTTCTATATTGTCTTCTTCTCCTCCTTCCTCCTTCCTCCTCCTCCTTCCTCCTCCTCCTCCTCTTACTCTTCTCGTTCCTCCGTCCACCTTCTCATTATCTTTCTACTTTTTTATATTGTCTCTTCTTCTTCTTTTCTCCTCCTCCTCCTCCTCTTCCTCTCGTTCCTCCGTCCAATCTTCTCATTTATCTTCTACTTTTTCAATTTCAGGAAGGTTTACCATGACCTCATCTCCTCCGAAAATAAGATGATTCCAAAAGGAATATAAGGTGACTCACCCTTTCTGGGCAAGCATTATGACTCAGAAAGACTTAGGTGACACACCTTCCTGCATACACAAGCCGACTCAGAGGGGATTTGCAAAATTCCGCACCCTCTGCATGCTTTAGTACGACTTAACCCCTGTAGACTAAAGGAGAATGCATTTACATTTGTGAGTCATTGAAATATAGACTTTGGGAGAATTTGAGTCAGTGAAGGAGGAAGGAATGGAGAGGGGATGAGGGGAAAGGGACGAGTCAAGAGTCAAAGGTATAAGGTGGATGAGAGAGAGAGAGAGAGAGAGAGAGAGAGAGAGAGAGAGAGAGAGAGAGAGAGAGAGAGAGAGAGAGAGAGAGAGGAAAGAGAGAGAGAGAGAGGGAGAGAGAGAGAGAGAGAGAGAGAGAGAGAGAGAGAGAGAGAGAGAGAGAGAGAGAGAGAGAGAGAGAGAGAGAGAGAGAGAGAGAGAGAGAGAGAGAGAGGAGAGAGAGAGAGGTAGATGCTTTAAAGGTAGTGTGTATTAGCCCCAGATGGAGGGGGAGGAGGAGGAGGAGGAGGAGGAGGATAAGAAGAGAGAAGAACAAGATTAGAGAAGGGAAAAAGGGCCGTGGGGAGGAACAAAGAGAAAGTAGAAGGAATAAGGATTGGGAAGAGAAGGAGAGGAGGAGGAATACATAGAAAGAACAGACACCAGAAGACCCATTTATGGCGAGGGTGTCTGTTTACTACTGCTACTAATAGTAATCTACGTGGTAGGATAGATTATAAAAGATGAAGGCCTTCCCACCACCTTCTCCTCCGCAACAGCTGGCAGAAATAGTTAGAAGAGAACAATTATGTACCTTTTAAGGAAGAAAGGACAGGAAATTTTAAGTAAAGAGATAACAGAGGAAATTACTACCCTTAACTTACTAATTACCAGTAACCTAAGCTGGGAAAATACCTCATTATATAAGAACCTAAGAACATAGGTGAAATACAGGAGACTGGAAGAGGACGAGTGGCTCACACAGGGCAGCCCCAGTAATCTCACTAAGACCCGAGATGGTGAGGTGTAGCTCAGGGCACAGGAGGCTGATCCTGGGTTTTACTGGCGGCACGCAGCACGCACCAGTAATCTGTCACCTACTGCACCCACACCTCACTCCACCTGCTATGTGACATTAACTGTTGCTTTACCTCTCATTTTGACTTTCGCTACTTGCAATCTAGGTTGTGGGGGAGAATTATATGAATACAGGTTGAGGTCGTGCTGCAATCTGTCTAAAAAAACATGCGAAAAAGGGTCAGTATAATCTTATATCCATGAAGTACTTATCAAAGAAGAATTCTAAAGCTATATTGATACTCTGTGCTAACTACCGACGGTGGAGTCTATTCCCAATAATCGACGACTCTGCGTTGAAAATCCTGTGCGCACCAAATGTGTTACATCGATTTCTTTTAACTGCATACCGTTGCTGCGTGTTCACAAAGTTGGTGTCTCTGAAATATACTATCTGGGTTAATGCTTGTTTGAACTATTTAAGGATTTTGAACACTTCACTAAGTCCCCTCTTATCCTTCGCTTTTTAGGAAAACATATCTAAACGCTTTTAAACGCTCGTCATATGGCAAGTTTCGGAGCACGGTGGAATTCTGTTTGGTTGTTTCGTCGTTGTATCTTTTCTAGCAAAACTTGATCTTCGACATAGTTCGGTGACCAGAACTGAACGGCGTGTTCTAGGTGTGTTCTTACTAATGCTAAATATATTCTCTTCATAAGTTCGGGTGATTTATAATCAAAGTTTTTTGAGATTAATCCCAACATCATATTACACCTCTCCTCCGAAACTGGACTTATCTTTTCGCCACCCTTCTTGGATTCTTTAGAGCAAAGGAGTAGCGCTTTTTTTTTTTTATTAATGCTTTTTTGGGCCCTTGAGCTGTCTCATTTGCTGTAAAAAAAAAAAAAAAAAAAAAAATTGATCACTCATTTTAAGAGTGTTACTGATAATGACACCAAGATCTTTTTCGTGTTTTAATTCGCTAAGCTCATGTCCTTGAATCTGATATTTAAAGTTCGGATTTTTTTTTCACCTATGTGCATTAAATAAGGAGGAATGGTGCTGAGAGAAGGAGGAACAAGCAAACGAGAATGATGATATATATATATATATATATATATATATATATAGAGAGAGAGAGAGAGAGAGAGAGAGAGAGAGAGAGAGAGAGAGAGAGAGAGAGAGAGAGAGAGAGAGAGAGAGAGAGAGAGAGAGAGAGAGAGAGAGAGAGAGAGAGAGAGAGAGAGAGAGAGAGAGAGAGAGAGAGAGAGAGAGAGAGAGAGAGAGAGAGAGAGAGAGAGAGAGAGAGAGAGAGAGAGAGAGTCATAGTAAGGTCTCCTCCTGCTTAATATTCTTCGAGTTCTCCTTTGATTAGGTCATCAGGTTGTTAGAGCAGGCCGTCATATGACTGCACTAGTCACAAACGCGTCACCAGCATCACCTCTTCAAAGCCCACCCAACACTCGGCAGTAATAAAGATAACACAACAGGGACACAGCGGTCAGCCCCAAGCCCCTGACACTTTTCTTTTAAATTATCTGCGAAATCACGTTTAGAACAAATTTGCGAGTGCAGTCTTTACGAGCAAAACCTGTTTAGAATTACTGCACTGCATTTGTAACGCGGCGCTGTGGTATCGAGGGGGGAACACCTTGGCCTTGTGAAGACGACGGCAAGGTTTCATAGGCGGCGGACGGAGACGGCTGCGACCTGGGAACCTGGCGTTGTTGACCTGTTGTTTGTTTGCTTTTCCTTAAATTCAGGTTATTGTCTTTTCGTGTTGCTTAGTAGACACAGTATTCTTTGTTGAAAAATGTGTTATTACGGTCACTGCAGTGGTAGTGGCAGTAGTATAACAGGACTTGAAGGGGTTAACGTAGTAAAGGTTTGTATTTTGGTCACGCTGTTGTTGGGGTTACTTTGCCTGATTTACTAATGCATAATTCAGGGAATATATATATATATATATATATATATATATATATATATATATATATATATATATATATATATATATATATATATATATATATATATATATATATATATATATATATATATATATATATATATATATATATTATATATATATATATATATATATATATATATATATATATATATATATATATATATATATATATATATATATATATATATATATATATATATATATATATAAAAATATATTAAAATAAATAAAATATATATATATATATATAGAGAGAGAGAGAGAGAGAGAGAGAGAGAGAGAGAGAGAGAGAGAGAGAGAGAGAGAGAGTCATAGTAAGTTCTCCTCCTGCTTAATATTCTTCGAGTTCTCCTTTGATTAGGTCATCAGGTTGTTAGAGCAGGCCGTCATATGACTGCACTAGTCTCAACGCGTCACCAACATCACCTCTTCAAAGCCTGACCCAACACTCGGCAGGAATAAGATAAATAATAACAGTAATAATAGCTTGGTCAGCCCTCCCAAGCCTGACACTTTTCTTCTTTTAAATTATCTACGAAAACTTTCACGTTTAGAAATAAATTTTGCGAGGCCAGTCTTTACGAACAAACCTGTTTAGAATACTGCACCGGTTGTAACGCGGGCGGCTATTAAGGCATCGAGGGTACCCTTGGCCTTGTGGCGACGACAGCAAGGCTCGCGGCAGCGGACGCAGACGGCTGCGACCTGGGAACCTGGTGTTGTGTGTTGACCTGTTGTTTGCTTACTTTCCTTAAATTCAGGTTATTGTCTTTCGTGTTGCTTAGTAGACACAGTATTCTTTGTTGAAAAATGTGTTATTACGGTCACTGCAGTGGTAGTAGCAGTAGTATATGAGACTTGAAGAGGTTAACGTAGTAAGGTTTGTATTTTGGTCACGCTGCTGTTGGGTTACTTGCCTTGATTTTACTAACGCATAACTTCTGCGGAATATATATATATATATATATATATATATATATATATAGAGAGAGAGAGAGAGAGAGAGAGAGAGAGAGAGAGAGAGAGAGAGAGTGAGAGAGAGAGAGAGAGAGAGAGAGAGAGAGAGAGAGAGAGTCATAAAGTTCTCTCTGCTTAATATTCTTCTTGAAAGTTCTCTCCTTTTGATTAGGGTCATCAGGTTGTTAGAGCAGGCTGCCGCATGATCGCATCTAGTCGCCAAAACGCGTCACCAGCATCACCTCTTCTCAAAGCCCGACCCAACACTCGGCAGGAATAAAGACAACAATAACAGTAATAATAGCGGTCAGCCTCCCCAAGCCCTGACACTTTTCTTTAAAATTCATTCGCGAAACTTTCACGTTTAGAAACAAATTTGCGAGGCAGTCTTTACGAGCAAACCTGTTTTAGAATTACTGCACCGGTTTGTAACGCGGCAGCTGTGGGCATCGAGGGGGAAACACCCTGGCCTTGTGGCGACGACGGCTCGCGGCGGCGGACGCAGACGGCTGCGACCTGGGGGAACCTGGGAAGAAGCTGGACCTTGCTGTTTGGTCAGTTTTCCTTAAATTCAGGTTATTGTCTTCGTTGCAGACACACAGTATTCTTTTGTTGAAAATGTGTTATTACGACAATGCGCGGTAGTGGCAGGCTAACAGGACTTGAAGGTTAACGTAGTAAAGGTTTGTATTTTTTGGTCACGTTGTTGGGGTTATTTGCCTGATTTACTAACGCATAACTAGAATATATATATATATATATATGAGATTTATATAGATATGATTTACATAGAAAATCAGACCACTTAGACCCCATGGTCCAGACTAGGTGATCTGTCCTTAAACCTAAGTGATTTTGCATTAATCAGAAGGCTCCTAAACGTTGCATTTCTACTCTTGTTGATATTAAGTTAAAGGAAGTGACGGTCGAGCTTATTTTTGAAGGAGTCAATCGTGTTACATTGACCACTGACGGTGGAAGCTTATTCCCATTCTCCTCGCACTACAACGTTGGTGAAGAAAAAATTTGGTGCAGTCTGAATTTACTTGTCTACATTTGGAGTTTTTACGCCATTGTTCCTCGTGCGCAAGTGTCATCGATCATAAACAATGTTGATCTGTCTACATTCGTGAAAACCATTAAGTATTTTAAGACATTCGATCAGTTTTCCTCGGAGGCGACGTTTCTCGAAGAGAGAACATATTAAGGGTAAGAAGCCTTTCTTCGTAGGATTTGTTGCGCAAGGAAGGGATCATTTTCTTTGCCCTACGCTGAAAACCTTCTAATTCTTAGCAAAATCCCTTTGCATGGTGGGGAGACCAAAACTGTACCGCATATTCCAAGTGGGGTCTGACTAAACTATTAACAGAGCGGGAGGGTATTACATCTTTATTCTTGAATAAAAGTTTCTTTTAATGAAGCCCAACATTCTGTTCGCCTTATTTGCTGCATCGATGCATTGCTGTGAGAATTTGAGGTTTGACGCGATTTTGATACCCAATTCCTTGACGCATTGAAAGCTGTTGAGTTTACCTCATAGCATTTATTAATAGAATTTCTTATTCCTCGTTCCAAATTGAATAACCTGGCACTTGATTACGTTAAAGGCATCTCCCATCTATCCGACCAAGCTGAAATTCTCCTGCAGTGCAAATCCTCAGAGACAAGAAAGACAAAAGAACTAGATATTAGGGGATTCCATAGAGTACAGACGAAGGGAAGAAAGAGAGAGGGAGAGAGAGAAAGAGAAGGAAAGAGAGGAGAGGGAGAGAGGAGAAAGGATTGTACTATAAGAAGGGACGAAAAAATTGAAAGCTAAGGGGATGAGTCTGTGGGTGAGGAGAGGAGAAAAGGAGAGAAAGGGGAGAGGGTGAAGGAAAGCGAAAGGGGAGAGGAAATGCAATGAAGGGAGTGAAGGGATGAGGCTAAGACAGGAGGGGAAGGGAGAGGAGGAGAGGGTGACGGAAGAAAGCTAGAAGGAAAGGAAGGTAAGGCATGGAGACGGCAGGAAGGAGAGAAAGGAAAGGAGAAGAGAGAGTGAGGAAAAGAAGAAGACTGAGATAGAGAGAGAGAGAGAGAGAGAGAGAGAGAGAGAGAGAGAGAGAGAGAGAGAGAGAGAGAGAAAGAGAGAGAGAGAGAGAGAGAGAGAGAGAGAGAACTAAAGAGCAAGGTAGGAGGTGTTATGTGACCAAATGATGATGATCGTAGAAAGAAACAAGATTCATCGATTTTAACAACGAGGAGCACAATTTAGGTCTGACGTATGTTGTTGATTTTACCTTTAGCTTTTTTAGTATAGATCTTAATAGATCTTACTACTTAGCACACATATATACATACATACATACATACATACATACATACATACATACCTACATACATACATATATATATATAATATATATATATATATATATATATATATATATATATATATATATATATATATATATATATATAAATATATATATACATACATACTACAAGTGGATATTTTCATATATTTTATACCGTTTTGGGAGATTATTTTATTATTTTCTACCTGGCTCTCATACATCCGTACATACATACATACATACATACATACATATACATACATAGGGATGGTTGATTCATGCACTTCTAGATATCGTTTTGGGAGTTTTTTGGCATTCTGAGAGTTTAAAAAGTTCAAGTCACACACACACACACACACACACACACACACACACACACACACACACACACACACAAGATATAGAAAGTGCGCGCGTCACGCCCATCGATCACCAGCCATCTGACCAACCAACCTACAAGCCAGCATCACCTCCCCTTCCCCTCCTTCCCCTCCCTCCTTTGTTAGCTTCTAAAGACCCACGTAAAGTTCTCCCATATTCCTTCTTCCGTTCTTTCATTGTTCTCTTTCTCCATTCCTCCCTATCCTCCCTCTCTTTCTCTCTTTATTTATCTAACTTTACCGTACCTTACCTAACCTAACATTACCTGACCCTGAATCACTAGCTTAACCCAATCTAACCTGACTCTTCCTTACCTTACCTAACCTTACCTAGCCTAAATCCAATCCATACCTCCCCCTTACCTAATCTTTACCTTACCCTAAGTTAACCTAACCTTTACTCTAACCTAACCTTTCCTAACCTTATCTAATCTTTTTATCTAACCTTAACACCTTAATCCAGCCGCCTAGCGTAGCCTAGCCTAACCTCCTACATCTGTTTTGTGTCCTGTTATCCTTTACTCCTTCATTTTAAGGGTGACCTCCTCCTCCTCCCTCCTCCCTCGTCCCCTACACACCGACCAATATTCCGTCCCTTCCTTCACACGTCTTCCTTTCCTTTAGTGTGTATTTTCCTTCTCCCCTCTTCTCTTCCTCTCTCTTCTCTCTTCCTCTCTCTCTCTCTCTCTCTCTCTCTCTCTCTCTCTCTCTCTCTCTCTCTCTCTCTCTCTCTCTCTCTCTCTCTCTCTCTCTCTCTCTCTCTCTCTCTCTCTCTCTCTCTCTCTCTCTTCTTCTTCTTCATTTTCTCGTGTTTTCCTCTTTCCTAACTATCCTCTTATCACTCTTCTTTCTTCTTTTTTCACCTCAAATATCTATCTATCTATCTCTTTACATCGACTTTTCTTTCTTTTTCCCCTTTTTTTTTCCTTTCCTATTTTCTCCTCTTTTCCTCTTCTGCACTATCCCTTCACATTTTCTCTCTTTCTGCACTATCCTTTCATGCCTATCCTCTTCTCTATCTCAAAAACATCTATATTTATCCTCTATCTTTTATCTCTGCTCTTTTTTTGTCCTCTTTTTATCCTTTCCTTCGCTTTTTATGCATTATTAATATTAACATCTGCATTTTTTCCACATGTTCCATATTTCTACTTCATTTATTTATCTTCCTCTTTCTTCCCATTTTCCCTCTTTTTCTCTCCCATTTCTCTCTTTTCTCATCTTTATCACTGTCAGTCTTTCTACCTCAAACCACTAAATTTTCTCCTTTATCTTTTCCTCTCTCCTCTTTTGCTGCACTTTTTATCTTTTTTTTATCAATCTTAACATCATTTTTTTTTTTGCCTTTTTTTTTTTTTGCTTCTTCTATTTCATTCTTTTTCCTCCTCTTTTCTCTTCACTGTCTCCTCTCTCACAATCTTCTTTCACTCTTCTTTCTACCTCAAAATAATTAATCATCTCTATCTACTGCTTCATCTTTTCTTCTTCCTTCTTCTTCTTCCTCTCATTTTCATTTTCCTAGTATCTCCTCCACCCCTTTCCTTCACTTCTTTTTACCTTTTTACCTACACCTTCACCTGTCTCCCTCCTCCTCCTCCTCCTCCTCCTCCTCTTCCTCTTCTCCTCCCTCATCTTCTTCGTTCCCAAGATTTAGCTTTCGTCCAACTTCACATGCTATTCTCGTCTCTCTCTCTCTCTCTCTCTCTCTCTCTCTCTCTCTCTCTCTCTCTCTCTCTCTCTCTCTCTCTCTCTCTCTCTCTCTCTCTTCTCCTCTCATCTTTCGTTCAAGATTAGCTGTCCCAATTTCACATGCTATTCTCACGTCTCTCTCTCTCTCATCTTCTTCTGTTCCTAAGATTAGCTGTCCAACTTCACATGCTATTCTCTCTCTCTCTCTCTCTCTCCTCGCTTTCCCTGGTTCTTTCTGTCTCTCTCCTGTGTCTCTATATCTCTGTCTCTTTGTGTATTCTTTTTTCTCTCTCTCTGTATGTCTGTTTGTCTGTCTGTTTCTGTATCTGACTGTCTATCTTTTTCTCTGTTTTATAGTTTCTTCTTCTTAATTTTCTTGTTCTTCTTTTTCTTGTTTTCTTTCTCCTTTGTCGTCATTATCAGAGACTTATATATTCTCTATCTCGTCTATCTGTTTATTAGCCCGTTGTCCCTCTGTGTTCTTTCTGTCTGTCTGTTTTTCTGTCTCTCTTTCTTGTTGCTGTTGATATTATAGTTTTCTTCTTTATCATCTTGTTCTTCTTATTCTTCTTTCGCTCTCTTCAGCGTCATATAACTTGTCACCAATTTCCTCCTCCCTCTTTCTTCTTCCTCTTTCTCCTTCTCAGTCTTCCTTTATTATATTTTTCTGTATCATCTTATTCATCTCGTTCTTTCTTCCTCCTCTTTCTGTTTCAGCATCATAAGACTCTGGTCATACCTTTCTTTCTCTTCCTCCTCCTTCTTCTCCTGTTCCTTCCTTCCTTTATTTCCCATGTACAAAGACTTTCGTTTCTTTATTCCGACACACAAACACACACACACACACACACACACACACACACACACACACACACACACACACACACACACACACACACACACATACACACACACACACACACATGCACTCACACACTCACCTCAGTAATTCAAGGCTGATGGATTCCTGCACGCCGAATCTCCCTCACCCCTGCTCCTTTGTTTTCCCCATGTAAGTTTTCAAGCAGCACACCCTCACCCCTAGGTATATAACACGACATGGGGATATTACTGGAACAGCGATACGGCGTATAACTCACTCTCTCCTGCAGATTTCCTTCCCTATATCTCCTTCCTCTTCTGCCAGGGGACCTGTGACCAGAGGAACCGCTTTTGATGTGCTTTCTTCTTCTCCTTCCCAAACTTGTCACACGAGACGTCTTCTTCTTCCTGCGCCAGGGTCGTATCACCCGGTTTAGTCTGATCTAGAAAGAAACGGTGGATACGTGGTCAAAGAGGAGAGAGAGAAAGATGCTGCGTGAGATGGAGAGGTAAGATGGAAGGGAAGCATCTTGGGTTAGGGAACATAATAAGGCTGGATATATTACGATTAAGACTAAGGAGTGGGCTTGGGGTATCGTCGTGTTATGGGTAGAAATGATGACAGACGGACAACCAAAGATGCTGCGTGAGATGGAGTGGTAATGGAAGGAAGGAGCGAGCGTCGGCTTTTGGAGACAGAATATTGGAGATGCTAAGATCAGAGCGTAAAGAAGTGAACTTGTGGAGGTCGTATTAGTGTAGAAATGATGACAGACGAATAACTGAGGATGCTGGGTAAGACGGAAGAGATAGATAAAGAAGGAACATAAATAAAGAAAAGAAAGGAAGAACAGGAGATAAAGGAGGAGATAGAGAGGAAAAACAAGAGACAAAAGACAGAGAGAAAGCAAACAGAGAGAGAAAGGAAAAAAAGAAAGAAGAAGAAGGAAGTAGATGGAAAAGTCAATTCACAGATGAATTTGGCAGGGACAGAATGGGAGTACACTGGAGAGGCGAAAGACAGGTAGAGAATGTGAGTTAGTTAAATACATATAAAACTGAATCTGTATATCTTAGCTGGGAGCATGTTAGCGTAGCAGCCACACACTATTACTTTTGTTCACGATCTTAGGCAAGGAAAGTTTAATATATACATAGACTTACTGACACTCGTATGTTTTAAGCCCCAAATATTACCTAGAGAAAAGTTAGAAATGATGCGTTAATCGATAGTGTTGTGTTTGGAATAGTTAATCAGTGACCCATCGAACTTTTACCTCCTGAACCAAAGAAAGTGAGTATGATGTAACCAATATTATAATAAGTTTAACGCCCTCATTGAAATATTGCCAAAATAGTGGAAAAAAGTGATGACTTATATCAGTGTGCTCAATGAATTATTGGGTGGCAGGGCCACATTAGATGGGCAATGTGGTGATAAGGGCCTCATATTTCCTGCAATGGTGAATATGCATAGTAATTAATATACGTATTCTGCAGACTACACAATACTGATTATGTTGTGTATATATTGTAACCTTCCGGAAAGAGTCGTAATCAAAACACTTTTCACATAAATTGCAGGTCATGGGAAATGGGCAAACTATAGCAGTACAATAAAGTGAAGACTTCCATATACGAGCGACACCATTTAGCTGTTGGGCAGGAGAGGGGAACGCGAGCGGCTGCTGTGTGCCGGGAGGGTGGGGAACCCAATTGGGTAGGGGGTACAGGGGAGGTGGCGGAAGACGATGGGTAAGGGAGAGAGGCTAGGAGTGGATGGGCAACGGTGGGGAAGTCCTGGAAGGAGCGGTTGGGCAGGGAGAGGGGTAGGAGCCAGAGACCTGTGGACTGATTGAGAGGATGAGTGGGGGGATGAGAGGCAGGGACATGAGCGAAGGGAATAGCCAAGTTAGGAGGGAGTTTTCCCCCAAAAAGTTTCCAGATTAGCCTGGCTTCGGCAAGGGAAAATAGCCAAGGCGCCAAGGTCCCAGCTCAAAAGCCAAGATCTAGTAAAATGCCATGAGTGCGCAACACGGGGACTCACGTCAGGTCAAAATTGCAGTGAGGCTAGCTAGCCAGGCTGCTACAGATGAGTGAATAGCATTTTATCATTATAATACTATAACGTCATAAAGTTCACTTATAATAAGATATCTCGCAATATCAATCAGAATATAATTCTGAGTATTGCTACATGTCATTAAAATTAAATGTGAACTAATATTATACGTATTATGATAGGGATAAGTAGGTTATTTTTTGGTTATTTGCCGAGGGCCGTATTAAACTTTATTGAGGGCCACATGCAGCTCTCAAACAGTGGGTTGAGCACCCTGACCCATATTATTGGTGTATGGCATTCTTCACCACTCAACCATTAATAAAAGCAAACAGCATTATATGACTGACCGATATATATCATGAAAGCCACACGAAATATTGTTAAAGAGAAGATGAAATTGTGACTGGATCTTCAAAGTCTCTGCTCCAAATTTCCACCTTCCTATGACTTGTAATTTTCTTACACGGGGAGGATCAAGACATACCCTGAACACAATCTTTTGGGAATTCATTAATACTTCATTTTGGGAGTATTAGTTTGTTTTTTCCGATTTTTTTATTTTCTTTTTTCTCTACTGCTTCTGAGCATATGAAAAAACAAAAACAATTTCTTAGTCAACCATTAAACAAGTCCTTGTTCAGGTAGGTAAGGAGAGTAGTTTTGCATTTTCTTACGCAATGTGTTTTATTTTTGTTTTTCTTCTGACTGCTTCTTCTGATATATAAACAAACACCCATTGGTGCTACTTTGGTTTGTCACAGAATCTACTTTGGTGGTGTGATCTACTAACTTTTATATTGCGGTCTACGTGTCATGAATCTACTTTGGTATGCCATCTAAAATGGTTGATGCGCGATTCAGATGACAGGTCTAGACCCGACTATAGAGTGGTAATATAGTGGTGGTAGAGAGGTAGCGTTGAGTCCCGCCTGTATCAAGGTACTGTAAGAACAAGAAAACACACGTCGTAGATTATTACGAGAGAACAAGTCTGCTTAGAGTGTCGAAGTATGATGGTCCTTGAACAAGGAAAACACCTCGTCGTGCTCTCTGAGAGAATGCCTTGCTTAGAGTGTCGAAGCTCG
Organism: Eriocheir sinensis; assembly: GCF_024679095.1. Classification (NCBI taxonomy): domain Eukaryota; kingdom Metazoa; phylum Arthropoda; class Malacostraca; order Decapoda; family Varunidae; genus Eriocheir; species Eriocheir sinensis. The sequence goes on along the minus strand of NW_026110590.1, from coordinate 20,249 downwards.
TCCTGACTCAACAAGGTACATGGCAACAGCACACTTATCCGCCATATAGACATCAATCTCGACAGCTTTGGTATGTTACCTGCAAGCCAGTTTGTTACATCATGGACTCTTTGATAACTTCAATGGAGGTGTACTGCATAACAGTTTTGCGTTCTATAAAGAAAAGAAATCCCTCACACTGACAAAATTCATGAAGAAGTGAAGAACAACCTCATATCCTGGCAGCCGTGAAACACTGAGAAAAGTTCTGAAGAAATCGGATTTCACTACGCAAAGGTTGATGGGCGAAAATCTCTTGAAAATAATGATGCAATATGCACGAAGCAGTTTTTAAGAGAAAATAAGGAAACACTTTGCTCAGACAAGAACATCGGTTAATGAGTCAAGTTAACCAAAACACACGGTTTCCAAATGTTGGGTATCAAGAAATGCAGGACAGGCTATGCAGGAGTGAGGGTGCTGACTGGGGAAGGGAGGCCGCTTGACTATTCTGCACGCTGGATCATAAGAACATAAGAACTCAGGAGTCTACAAGAGGCCGGTAGGCCTGTACTAGGCAGCTCCTTGACCTTAAGTTCTATCTAACTCCCCACCTAATATCGCTGTCCATGAATTTATCTAGTCTATTTTTGAATGTGATAAATTGTATTGGCACTCACCACATGACCATGTCATTCCACTCATCCACCACCCGTTAGTAAACCAATTTTGCCTATGTCCCTGTTGAATCTGGAACTTATCCATTTAACTCATTACTTCGTGTGTCCTACCCGGTTCTCTTTACTCAACAAAAAACCTTATGAATGTCTCCTTATTAAAGTCTTCATCCATTTATATAACCCTACCTGCGTTCCACGCACCCTTCGCCTTTCTAGAGAATGCAAGTTTAACTGTTTGAGTCTTTCCTCGTATGGCAAGTTTCTCAACCCTGAATCTGCCCTTAGTCATCCTCCTCTGCACTGATTCTAACATTTTAGATATTCATTATATAGTAAGGTAAACTAGAACTGAACCGCATAGTCAAGATGAGGTCTTAACCCACAAGCAAAGAGTAGTTTTGAGGAAGACTTGGGGTTTTGTTGCTTACGCTCCTTGAAATAAATCCCAGTACCTTTAATAGTCTGATGATTTGTTCCCTGGGGCCGCCTTGTTTTCCAGGCAAAAAATGTCGGGGATTACTATGATCAGATGAATGCAGAAACATTTGAAAAAGTGGTTCACATCAACTCTTACCAAACATTCCTTCAGCGTCAGTACTCAGGATGATAGCCATCTTATCACCAAGAAAATTCGCCACCAACATCTGCAAACAACAAAGCTACGATACGAGAAATGGCTGGAGAAGAAGGGCGGTACAGTTGTAAGTTATCCTCAAGACAGACCTTCTGCATCTTGTAAGTCAATCACGTCTCTTCTGCCGACACAAACTACGTTGTCGACAAGATGGCTTCAGATCACGGACATAAGAGTAGTGCGCCTGCCACCATACCACTCTGTTTACTACCAACCCCAATGAGCTGGTTTCTGGGCTCAAGTTAAAGGCTACATCTAGAAAAAAAAAACATTCAAGACTGCCGACCTAAAAACCACTCATAGAAGAATCAATAAGGAAATGTTATCAAGGAAATCTGAAGAATGCTGTCCAAGTCACGGGGAAAAACTGCAGTCATAGGATGCAGAGAGAGATGTCGTGATTGACAACTTATTGATTCTTTCATCATCACTCTTGCACATCTTCTGGATGAGCATTCATCCTAAGTCATCCAAGATGCAGCAGAAGAGAGAATAGGCCTTATCGGGATATATTAATCTGAATTAATACTGACTGGAGTAAAATAAAATAAGTGAATGTAAGGCGTCAGTTTTAACAGAGAGAGAGAGAGAGAGAGAGAGAGAAAGAGAGAGAGAGAGAGAGAGAGAGAGAGAGAGAGTAAACTAAATCCGAAATAATACTGAATAAAATGAAACGAAATTGAATACAGGGGAGGATAGAAAGAAAGAGAAAGCGAAAATAAACCATAGTCATATTTTTCGAACTAAATCTTGTCTCTCAAACTCTCTTAGCTTCAAAGGTAGTTATGCAAGTTTTAATTCAGAGAGTTAAAAGAAAAAAAAAGCACCACAGATATAAATAACGAACACGAGCCGCGGGTAAAACATTGTATAAAATAAACTATATACGAGTATGCATGATTCGAACTGAACCTTGCCTTGCCCTTCAAACCTCTCTTTTCTCATTCCAAAGGCGAATTACGTGTCGTTACCATATATATTATCAACGAACCAATGACCCTTTAGTTCCTTTTGATAGCGAAGGCGGCGGCAGAATGGATGTAAATTTTGATTATAATTAACCACAAATCATAGACTGGGTCTTTACTTATTCTCTGAGGGCGAAAGCGGCAGAATGGATGTCGCTTTGATTTTAAGTATCCCTGAAGTATTGAATGACCTTTTTATATTACTTCTTTGAGGGCGACAGCGATCAAATGGATGTTTTGGATTATATCCACGAAGTTGCGAATGACCTCTTATTTACTCTCTCTGTCGGTGATGGAGGAGGCTGAATGAATGTAAAAGTCTTCAGATCATTAACCACAGCCATTAGATGGCCTGTTTATACTCAGAATGTATGTCATTGAATGAAGTCTTCTAACTGGGCTGAGGAGCAACGTGCCGCTCAAACCCAACCACGGCCGGAGAGAGAGAAACGAGGTATAGGAGATCTCTATAGCAATGATGAAGCGGTTATCTTTCACGGCGAAGGAGAACACTGTGAGCATGATTAACGCTTTCTGCGTGGCTGCTGAAGCGGACGCGAGAAGAATAGATGATGTAAAGGAGCTACCACTGAAGCGAGGCGCACAAACGACGAGGGAAACTGATGAAAAATGTTGTTTGGTTGTTGTGTGGAAGTTCGTACTGTGAAATATGTGAATGTTTTTTTCCTTATTATTTAGTAAGGAAAGAATGACAGAGAGGAGCACAACGGGGAAAACAGATTATCAATGTTGTTTGCCCTCCTCCTGTCCTTTAGTATAGGAAAGTGGATGATTCTTATGTAGTAAGACGAGGAAAATATAAAATGTTGGTCCATCCTCCTTTGTTAACTTCTTTGTGTATAAGGTGATGTTATTTTCCTTTGTAGTGGGAAGGAGAAAGAAAAACATTGAACAAAAGAGGAAACATGACAAAGAAACAGGAGAAATATTATTGTGGTGTGTATTTGAAGACTTTCGAGTTTGTTTCTGAATTAAAGATGAAAGATTAAGAAGAAAAAGTTGTACGTTTTGTCCTATCAGAAATAATTTACGTAGAGGAGGTATATACATCTCTTTATCAAAAAAGAAACCAAAATTAGTACAAGGAAAATGATAAGGAAAGGAAACTATAAATCAGAATTCGTACAGCAAAATAGAATCGTTATATAAGGAAAGCGGTATCTAAATGTTATTTCGCATGGAAAGATAAAACTTTCCTCGTTAATCATCACACCTCGTCATGGAGCACCTGAGTCACCCACGAGCCGAGAGATAAGAGAGATTCAGGCACGTAACCTAACCCAAATCTAACTTTTACCTAACTTAACCTAAATCTATTTTCGACCTAATCTAACATAACCTAATCCTCTAACCTTTACCTAATTTAACCTAAATTTAGCCTGACTTAAGTTAATATAACCTAAATCTAATCCTTACTCTAACTTAACTTAAATCTAGCCTGACCTAAGCTAATATAACTTAACTAATCTTTACCAACTTAACCTAAATCTGTTTTAACCTAATCTAACATAACCTAAATCTAACTTTACCTAACTTAACCTAAATCTAGCCTAACCTAATCTAACAACTTAAATCTAACAGAACCAAATCTAACCTAAATCTAACCTAACTTAACTTAACCTAATTCTAGCCTAAAATGTCTTAACAACCTAAATCTAATATAACCAAAATTTAACCATTTATATATATATATTTTTTTCCTATGGTTTCTTCTCGTCTATCATGTTTTCCTTCTTTCGTATGACTTTCTTGTTGGATTTCTTATGGTTTTCTTCCTCTTTTATGCTTTTCTTCTTCTATTTCTTGTGTTTTCTTTCTTTTTCTTTCTTCGTATGCACTTGAACTGTTTCCATTGATGTACAATATGTACAGAAAACGCATATTAACTACTCCATTTCTTCTTCCCCAGGAACCTGCGTCTCCCGCTGTGGCCATGAGTTCAAGAGAAGACTTTTCAGAAATTGATGCAGGATAGCTCATCATGGCCTGTCAGTCCCGCTGACCTCCCTCAAACAAGCAGATCAAGGTCAGATCGCGCTTCAAGCCCTCCCCGCTGACCCGGAGGAGGCGGCGAAGAGGACGCGGCTGCAGAGGAGTCCTGCCACCCCAACAGCGACAGCGACAGCGACAGTAAAGGAGAATGTAAAATCAAAGAGTCCTACATTCCAGAAGGAAGCGGTTTTTGAGGATTATGGAGTGTACGCAGTGTTTGTGCTGCCTTCTTTTCTTTTATTTTTCTTTTGTTAAACCTCTACGGACCTTCCCTTCGTATTTACTATTCACAGCTTAGGGCCTAGAGTTTAGATTGGAGGTAGTTATGGGACCTTTTATTTTTGAGAATCTATTATTTGAATTGAAATAGTTTTTTTATTTTTGTGTGTGTTTTCCATATTTTTTGGCTAGATCAATTCTTCAATCTGTTATGGATATTTCTGATATAGCTCTGTTTTCGGATGAGTGCTCTGAAATTTTTAAATTTTCTGTCTATATCACAAACTGGCTTAGGTGATGAGTGTTTTAATTTCCGAAGTGTAGAAAAATTCACTGGATAGTTTATTTATGAGGGTGATGCTATATGATCAACCCTTCTTCTTCTGCCCATATTTTATCCTTCTTTCCTCTTCAGGCTCTGCACCAGCTCCCAGACCAAGAAGACGGCAGAGCTCAGAAGAACCACGACCTGCAGCGGAGATTGAGGACCTGCAGAGACAGACTAAGAACTTTGTGCTTCCGTACATCCAAACCTGAGAACAGACATATCCTGAGAATATCCGTCATGCCAGTAGCTGTATGAGGTGAGACAGAAAGCAGTTTGACTGGAAGTTGTTAGAAGGCTTATTTTTGGCATGTTCTATTGTGTATAGTGTATGATTGTGAGGCAGGAACCATACTGGGAAAAGTCTTCATTTTCTCATTTCATGGTTCAAATCATTGCATAAGCTTGTGAATAATAAAACCTCAGTTATAAAGACCAATACCTAACCTAACCTAAGTTTCTGAATGTGTGTAACTTGTACAGTGCATTATGTAACCTAACTTAACCTAACGTAAGTTGCTGTGTGTGTATCTGCATTATAAGAGCATTACCAAACCTAACCTAAGTTTCTGAATGTAAGTGAATTTTAAAGGGCATGGCAAATATCTATGTGTATGAAGGAGCCAGGGATGAGGGACATGCACTGATCATTTCCTCTCTTCAGGTCAGGTGCCAGTCACAAGGCATCATGTCCGACTACCCAGCTGAGGGACATCAACATGAACGTTTCATCAGGCTAAACCGAGATGGAGGCGGAAGACACCGCTTTCCTGGCAATGCCCCGGACCTCAATCGAACCCAACCCTCATCAACCACGGCAGAGGCGGACAGCGCCCGCAACCATTCCCTCAAGCAACTACTCCTGCCCCTCCTGCCTCCTCTAGCAGCTTCTCCAACGATATTCTCCTCTCTCTCGGATCTAATTTTGGATCTTCTAGAGGAGGAAAACCTGTCGCTTCCAAAGATGCTAATATCTGCCAACAAGAAACCAATTGTTCTCAGGTTATTGTTTCGTCTTTGTTGCATCACTCCCAAGACAGAGAGATAGAGAGGAAAATAATTATGTGAATCCTTATCCCCGTTTCCATTGTTTCTGAGGATATTTGGTTTTATTTTTGTGGTGATTATGACCTGTGAGATGAGGTTTGGATCGGGCGGCATGTGTTGGCTGCTCTAAATCTAACCATCGACACTACACGCTTTTATCAACTTGCTCATACCTCACCAGTGAAGTAAAATCAATTCAATTGAACTTGAAGCTGAGAGATGGAAGAACTTATATTTACATGCCAAAGCGTAAATCTCTCATGAACTCAAATCACCGTACCAAGAAAATCAGGGAGTTCTTATGAAAACCTTTTGAGGTAATAAACTGACGGGCCATGTTTCATTCTGGATCATCGTGTTGGTTGGGGGTCCATGATGCAAGCCAGAGACTTCAGATGCAATAAGCACAGTGGAAGGGAACATCGGGTGGAGGAGGTGTCCACAGTGGCATGTGAGTCCTGCTCGCCTGGAACCTCACACACCAGCCTCTTCACACCATGGGCCGCAGAGACGATGATACGAGAGTTTATTGCCACTATGACTTCTGTGATATGTGTTTATTTTTTGTACTATTTGAATTATTTATTGGATGCGGGGAACAATTAGCAATACAAGCCCCCTCCATACTTTAGTGATGACTGAAGCTGCAGGCGCATGTCACGTCACGCCTGCGCCCACATATAGGAGGAACTGGTTGAGGGGACGGCTGGGTTGCGGCTACTTAGCATGTCTCACTACGTTCCCATCATCGCATTTCGAACATTAGTTTAACTGCTTTTTCCTTGAGCCATTACCTAACACAAATGATGGCACCTGAAGCTTCAAAAATTATCATAATATTAGCTGTATAGCGTTTTTCTTCCTTTTAAAAGCTATTACATTCACAAGTGACGTGCATTCAACTTTTTACTGGCCTGAAATTAATGTGTTTGATACGAGCGGAAGGAATAAATCAACATCAATGAGGTTCAACCGCCTCGCTTTTAGGAATCATCAGACTAGAACACTCTGCATTGACATAATTTTTTCGTTTAACGGCTATTACACCTGGTAAATGTTGGTAATGCAGTTCATCTTTTGTGACGAATTTCACATGTTCGAGACGAAAGTGGAAAGAATAAATCGCTCTTGCCATTAATCGCTGTTTTACATAGTGGGAACGCTGGTCTCTACCTACCACCCTTAGCCAGCCCTGCCCGTGACGCTTCTGTAATTTACCCAGCAGTTCTTAGTTTCTGTTCCAGTTGCAAATCGAGTTTAAGGCAGCCAGTCCACCCAGGCCCAGACACCACTTCTTGAAAAACTCGTGAAGACATTATAACTTTTTTTTCCCCCTCATTAACTCCAATTGATATGTTCAGTACTCACCAAAAATATGTAGTAATAGACTCTCCAATTCAGCTTATGTCCATGGTATTGTGGTTATCAGTCAGAGGGTTTATAAGATTTTCAATGTAATGCCGGGAAAGTTTTTATTTTTTGTGATAATGTATTTTCTCCGTAGCCAAAGACGTCAACCCAGAATTCCTGTGTTTCCAAGTAAGGTCTGCTCTGGTTAGGTGCGTCCTGCCTCTGGTGCTCTGGTCTGTAGCTTGTGCATGATGAGTGAGATTCTAGCGTTAGTTTTTTTATGTGATTCTCAATTCTAGTTAACCATAGCTTTAGGCAAGTAGGTCCGGCTGCTCACACACCTCTCTCGGGACGTGGCTTCATGCTGTCTAGTGCTGTGTCCAAGCAGTCTGGTGCGTAGTGTTCTCAGTTGTGGCTGATCTGCTCTGGACCTGGAGGACTAGACTTAGGGACTACGATGATCATAGGGACAGAAAATGACTGAATGTTACACTTGTCCCTCGGCCACACTCTGAGGCAGTGGATGGTGTCAGGCAAGCACAAGATTGAGAACCCGCGACCTAAGCATTTGCTTCTGTGTCGTGGTTGTTGTTAAGCGCAGCGCCGTGTCCCAGCACTGTACATAGATAGGTGCATGGCCAGCACTGTGGAGGGTTGCAGGACCAAACTTCACACTCACAGACTGGAGAAGAATTCTGTATTTTTTAATTCATATTTGCCAAGTTATTGCTAGAGGAAGAGAGGAGGTCGCAAGAGTCCCTCAGTGCTGTAGTAGTATGACTCATTTTTGTGTACGTGTGGAAATACTTTTATATTAATGCATTGCAGCTATTGTAATACTGGGAAAGGTTTCTTCAGTTTCTGTATGTGACATTGCTTCAAACAATGTTCTCTAAAATGCCTATATATACATACATATTCATATACAACTTTTTTGTTCCAATCAGCTGCCAGAGTTTCAGGATTGTAAAGATGGCTGCTCACATCACACACCATCTTTCTGCCATTAGGTGAGGGCAGGTGCTGCTGCCTTCCCTCACTGAACCTTTGTAATGCTGTGTTTGCTCGCGTTAGTACTCCCCTGCTTCCTGCGCTGCCACCTGTCCAGCTGAACATTTCCACTATAATTTTCCTTTATTGGATTTTTTTTTTTTTTTTTTTTTTTTTTCCCACTTGTATATTCTCAAGTTATTTCCCCATTAGAAGTGCCCCATTATATGCATTCAGCTACTTATCCATCAGTTTTCCTGCACCTCACTTCATTCCTGTTTTGTTCCTGCCTCCAGCACCACCTCCTCCCTATTCCCACCTCCTCCTTCCCCCGCCGCAGTGGCAGCAGTTTCTGGCTAGGGGTGTGCTTGTCCCCAACACGCTTTGGTGCAGACGGTCTCTTGGTGTTAATCAGGTAGCTAGTGTCGGTGCAAAGCCTGAACCTTCTCATTTATTACCTCCACAAGCTTGGAGTGTATCCTCCGACGGGATTTTATATTTTTATATGGTTCTTGTAATGAGTGGCCTTTGACTTCCCCTTTGAAGGTATCTCTCCTCACCTGCAGTGTGCAAGTGTTTTCATTGTACTTATTCACTATAATCTGCAATCAGAGTATGTCCTGGTTATATACTGAATGTACTTGTCAACCCTCTCCACTTCTTAGGGAATCCTTTGGAGGCAACTCGGGTTGTTGTTAGTCCCATCTGATTAAATCAATATATGTTTGACTGCTCAAGGTCCTTTCTTTCTTTTACATTTCTGTTGACAGTCCCAACATTTCAGTTCCTTCCTCTCATATGCTACCTATAGATAACATATGAGAGGGAAAAATAGGTGTTGGGACCGTGGCAGAGCAGTGGGGAGGAAAGGACCTGAGAATTTAATCTCAAACTGGACTAATTGAAATGGTTTGACTGGTACTAATGGTAATGAATCTTTTGCAGATTAACCACTTTCTGACGACGCTAGCATACATCGCCTCATAGCATCTAGCTGCAAGAGTGGGCGTTGTCTTTGGTGACTGTGTGCTTGGCATTTCAATCTTTGCATTATGCTGCTCAACACCTTTCAGCCTTGTTTTGGTAACTTTCTGGTACTTGTTTGAACACTGTGAACTGTTAGTGTGTGTGTATGTGATGAGTTAATGTGTGTGTGTGTGTGTGGAGGCTGAGGCTAAGAGTTGGTGGTGTGTCTGGTGAGTTTGGCTTCTTGGGTCGATATTACAAGACACTCTCTGCCCTCATCACGGCCAAATATTTCTAAAAGTCAAAGAGGGGTCAGTCGGTTCTAATGAGTGTTTCTTCAGGTTCATGGCATGAGGAAGGGTCACACTACCACTGCAGAGTCATAAACTACCCCCTGGAAATGCCCACACCCTCCAATGTAAAGCCTTTGTCAAATATGTGTTCTTGGTTTTATTTAAATGTCTTTTTAATATCACGACCCTGAGTGTCAGCGAGTGTGGTGCGAGGTGCTGCAGGTTTAATCATGGTCTGGTGAACACTTTGCTCTTTTCCTTCATGCATTGGAAACTCACTACATTTCAAGGGCACAAATTTCATCTGCTTGTCTCATTAGTGTAAATTTTTTGGCATATAACAGAAAGGGACTCACCACATATTTATCACTACATTTTTCTTCACTGCAAAGGCTTAAAATCTTGAAAACTGTACCAAAGAAGCTGCAGAATAAATTTAGTTCATATTAATCCAGAAAATGAGAGAAATTTATACAGATTTTCATTTCACGCTGATGCTCTTGTCAAGACGAGGTTGTTTATCCTTAACCTGGTAGCAGCAACGGGCCAAATTTTTGCCATGATATAAACCCCAAAAATAGATGATGCATAAACTGATCACAAATGCGTTGATATATATTATGAAAGGGTTTTATGGAGTGATGATTTTTCTCATTTTCTTCGCTAAAGGGGCCTTTAAGAAACATGATCCCTGCAGCTACCGGGTTAAACTTAAACCAAATGACACAAAACACCCATCAGTATGTTGTTTGACCATCTCAGTGAATATCAAGGTGGGGGAAGTTTGTTTTATAAGTTAATTGTGTTGCATTGAGCTACCAAAGATGGGAGCTCATTCCATTCCCGTACAACGATGTCGGTGAAGAAGAATTTAGTCGTCTACGCTTAAGTTTAGCGCCATTACTTCTCATTCACGACATATCACTGATTACAACAATTTAGATTCATCCACATTTTGTTAATTAATTATTTTGAACCATCTAAACAGTTTCCCATGGAGAGAGTGAGCGAGAGAGAGAGAGGAAGATGTGTGTATAAAATCTAAAGGGTCAGACTGTTGCCAAATATCCTTAGTCTGAGTAACCGAAGGCAAGTTGGTCTGTCGCTTCCTGATCGTGTTGTTGACTTGACTTGTCGCCACGGAAGTGAAGTAACCATTTGTGTTTGACAGGCGAGATGAAGCAATGTGTGTGTGTGTGTGTGTGTGTGTGTGTGTGTGTGTGTGTGTGTGTGTGTGTGTGTGTGTACTTAGCCACCACTAAAAGCGTTGGACTTCAGCAACTGGGAAAGAAAAAGAAAGCAATAATAACAGAAAGGCTCAATGGTACCTTCTTCAGAAACCTTTTTTTGTCTGTGATTCTTACTCTTTATTACCTATTGTTATTATCAGCTATTATTGGCATGTATTTATTTATTATCTATTTTAATTGATAAGAAACGTAAGTCAAATTTCTTATTATTGGCATGAACACTGACTAAAAATTATACCCAAAATTAAGCTCTCACGCTGTGTTTTCCATTAGGCTCAAGGCCGAAACAAACGCCTTTTCATTAATTTATTGTGGTAGGCGTGTATGCTTGGTTGGTTGGAGTTGGGCGGTGCGCAAGTGTTTACACCTTCGTTACTGGTACAAATAGTGTGTTGTAAAGTATTGTCTCATACTGTAGTCGTCAATCTTCTCTTTTGTAGAATAAATTGAACGAATATCCATCTGTCGTTTTTCTTTCATCACTAAGGTTAAGAAAAAGGTATGTAAGGGGTTGTGGAGACGTCCCTCTGGATACCCCAAAGACATCATCACAATCTTCATTATCATCGTCAATCTTCTCTTTTGTAGAATAAATTGAACGAATGTCCATCTGTCGTTTTTCTTTCATCACTAATTAAGGTTAAGAAAAAGGTATGTAAAGGGTTGTGGAGACGTCCCTCTGGATACCCCAAAGACATCATCACAATCTTCATTATCATCTAGTCTTTTTTTATTTTTACTTTTTTTTATTTATTTATTTAATTTTTTTTTGTTATCAATGGATGCGGCTCAAGGGCAACAAAAAGAGTACAAAAAATTAAAAAGCCCGCTACTCGCCGCTCCCACAAAGGCAAGAAGTAAAGAATAGCCAACAGAGGTTACTTTACTAGTCCACTGTGGGATATGGAGCCCCTTCTCAACTTTCTCAATCCCCCTTTCTGGTCTTAGTCTACTTCACTACATCTTGCTCCAACAAATTCACTAACTTCATCTCTCCACTTGGTTCTTTGTGTGATTTTAACTAGGGATCATGTTTCTTAATGGTCCCTCTAAGCGAGAAAATGAGAAAAAAAATCACCCCTCACACAAACCATTTCATAATATATATCAAAGCATTTGTGATCAGATTATGTATCATCTCTTTTGGGGGGTTTACACCATGGCACAAATTTGGCCCGTCACTGCTACCGGGTTAATCCATTCCATCCTGATCTGGCAAATCTAATATCTACTGCATTCACCTTGTTCTGTCTGCCCTAATTCACACAGTTTATGGGTTGCTATTATGCTAGTACTTCAATTCTTCATCTGTCATCCATGCGTGATATTGCCTGCCCAAGTTAATTGCTTGTTCTTGATTATTACTAGAATATCTTCAACTTTTGTCTTTTCCCTAATTCCGGAGAAAGAAAGACTGGAAGGATATCTCATTAATCATCTGGAACTTTTCATCAGAGGAGTATCAAACACTTCACCAACTAAACATAACAATTGACAAAGCATGGGATTGGATGATATGGAGGAGAAGGAGGAAAAGGAGATGGAAGAGGAGCAACAACAGAGGAGGATATGAGGAGGAAAATATATGCGTTTGTCTCCCTCCTCCCTTTCCTCCCTTTATTCCTCCCTTCCCTATTCCTCCATTCTATCCTCCCTCCCTTCACCCATCTTTCGTGCCTCTCTCTCTCTCTCTCTCTCTCTCTCTCTCTCTCTCTCTTTATTGTTTCTTACTCATATTTTGCCTCCTTTGTCATATAAAACCTCCCATAAAGGTGAATAGAAGGGCTTGGCTGCTGAGGTTACAAGGTGAGATCAAGAAAAGGGCTGTTTGAGGAGGTTTAAAAGGGTTAGGGGCTGCCTTAGATTATTGGGGGCCAGAACACTTGTCAAATAAGGCCACATGTCTTTGGAAGTGACCGACAGAGAGAGAGAGAGAGAGAGAGAGGGAGAGAGAGGAAGGGGTTACATGCATACAATTCTAGTAGATTACGATAGTTGCTCTTTAGTCTTTACTAATACTTATAGCGCAAACTGAAGTAAAATCATTGAGGGTTTTTTTTTTTTTTTTTTTTTTTTGTGTGTGTGTGTGTGTGTGTTTGTGGGAGGAAAAGTTAGTTCAGCATATGTTAGTTTGAATCAGTACAAGTCTGTAGGAAGATGTTTAAACTGGCGTACATATTTATTAGCTGTGAGAGGCAGAAATGTTAAGAGATTAAATAATAATGACTAACAAGGGCAGGTGACTCCATCCATCTCCTAACGGCTCCACCTCTCACATCAACTCTTTCCAAAGGTCAAAAAGAAGATCAATCGGTTCTATTGAGAGTTTTTTTTGGGGTTCATGATACGGAAGAAAGGTCAAACTACCACTAGGGTCATAAAACTACCCCTGGTAAGGCCCAAAACTCCTACAAAAACAATGTCAAAATTAAGTTTGTGCTTTGAAATATTTAGGAATGTCCCATATAGTCGAGTGCCCTCTCACCCACTAATACGCTGTTGCAGTACGCATTACGCTATATGCCCTGCTATCCTTCAACCAGTTTATGATATATAGCTTCCCATATAGTTTCTTCCTCCACATATAAAACGGAGAGGCTGATGAGGAAAAGGAATGGTGAAGGACATAATTATAATCGTTTGCCCTCCCACCCACCTCTAATACACGCTCTTTCATCACCCTTTACGCTATATATAAAACGCTATCCGCTTTGCAATACACTTCAACCGGTCAGATATATACACAAGTCCTCCCTCGATAGCTCAGGTTCTTCTTATGACGTCAACACCACTGGACCTTCCTCTTAATCCATTGGCTGACGTGGTTGGTGAGGTCACGATGACGGTCGCAAGCTAAAAGAGACCAACCAATCTTATCAAACTACGTGATTTTGATTTTGCTATACGAATCCCCAGGTCATTTAACACGCCCACAAAACCTCCACTATTCTTATACAAGGCAGCTGACATGTTGGTATTTTGTCTATTAATGGCGTAGGTTGAAATATGGTGACGTGTGGAAATTCAAAGGATCTCAGGTAGGAGGAGGCAGGAGGGGAGGTCCAGCAGGGGTGGACGAGAAGTCATGCGTTTTCCCGGAGCCATGCAGTGTGGTATGATATCTTGAAGTGGAGGCATCAATTGACCAGAGCTAAAAGATCCGTGTGTGTCCCAGGGCAAAATTACCGGGAGCGCAATGACCAGAAAATGCTACTGGCGCTGGGCTGCATGCTGGGTGGCCGCTCTGTGGGACTCCTGCAAACCTGCTGAGAGTTGGATCGCGTGGGGTCCGTCCAAACCAAGGTTGTCCCAGGTAAGTCAGGATTTAAATGGTCATCTGTGGAGGTACCTGCCATGTCTTCGCGGGGCTTCTGGGCGGCTCTTATGCATTCTTAACTCTGCTACCTTTACCGGGAGAGTAAGGGTAAGTGTTTGCGTGGAGATGGGAAGGAGGAGGAGGAGGAGGAGAAGGGACATGAGGTCAGATTTAAAGTCACTGCCGAGTTGCTTGTATGCCTCCCATGTCTCTGCGTGGGCTTCTTCTGTGACTTGTATGTAGTCTTATTGCACCAAACGCTTCTATACTGATGAGATCTTGTGTTCATGTGATGTTGAGGAAGAGGAGGAGAGGTAAAGGGAGGTGAGGACGGATTTAAATGAGCACTTAAGTGAGTAGGATTTCAATGGTCACTTGTAGCTACCTTCCATGATTTCACAAGTGGGCTTTGGACTGTTTATGATGCTCTTGCGTACGGCTATACTGGGAGGGTGTGTTTGTGTGTATATGAGGAGGAGGAAGAGAGGTTGAGGGAGTGTGAGGTGAAGGATGGATAGAAAGGTGAGGGTTGAGTGGCGGGAAAAGTTGAGAGGAAATAGGTGATCTCAATGCGGACAAACGCACTGCACACCCATCCCACTCTCTCTCTCTCTCTCTCTCTCTCCCAATTAATCTTATGTGTAAACCTGTCCAGATAGAAGTTAAGCAGCTCTGTTAATGAAATTCGTGTGTGTGTGTGTGTGTGTGTGTGTGAGAGAGAGAGAGAGAGAGAGAGAGAGAGAGAGAGAGAGAGAGAGAGAGAGAGAGTTGATAATGTGAACAATGAGATGAGCGAAGAGAGAAAATATCGAAGCTATAGAAAGAAAAGAAGAATGAAGGGCGAAATAGAAGAATGAGATAGCGTATAAAGATATAGAGAGAGAGAGAGAGAGAGAGAGAGAGAGAGAGAGAGATAGCATTCACACACGATTAAGCAAGTGTGACAGTTAATGGATTTCTTCATAATAACTTAAGTTCGCTCTCAACCATAAGAAAAAAAGATCCCACGTAAGTGTTTAAATAAGTCCACTTTTGATCCTATTTTTAACTGCTCCAATTTTTTAATGTTTTTTAAAAAAATCACCCACTTTGTAATACATATATTAGTGATATTATATACATACTACTTATCTTTTTAGTTAATTTTTTTCCTTTTATTATTTTTATTTTATTTTTCTGCTTCATCTTCTCATCTCCTTTTATGTCCCTCTAAATCCTCTTCCTCCGCCCTCTCTTCTCTCTTCCTCCTCCTCCTCCTCCTCCTCCTTCTTTGCTCGTCGTTTTTCTTCACTCTAATATCACCTTAACTTTTACCTGTCACCTCCTCCTCCTCCTCCTCCTTCAGTTCTTCATCTTCTTCTCTCTTTCTTCTTCATACGTAAAACATTCCTTTCACTTTCACTGTCAACCTCCTCCTCTTCCTCTTCCCTCTTTTATCCTTCATGCCTTTACCTCCTCCTCCTCCTCCTCCTCCTCCTCCTCCTGCCCCTTTTCTTCTTCTTCTTTTTCTTCTTCTTCCTTTACTGTCAACCCCTCCTCCTCCTACTCCTTATCCTTCTTTGCCCCTCTTACCTCCTCCTCCTCCCTCCAGGGCTCATTATACAGTCTCATTTCCTCACAGATTTATCCTGCCTCTCCATCCTCCCTGAGCCTCCTACTGCACCTTGATATTATTCCTTGCACCTGCTGGACCCACTGCAGGTAATTAGCTACAAGGCAGGTAGTTTATAGGTAGGTTTAGTTGGTCCTCTCTCTCAGGTGGTAATAGTGAAAGTAGTGAAAGTGATGTCAGAGAGAGAGAGAGAGAGAGAGAGTTTCTGTTTCTGTTTTATTGCTTTTTTCTGGTTTGATTTTGCATAGGTCTCTCTCTCTCTCTCTCTCTCTCTCTCTCTCTCTCTCGAAGCATTTACAAGACAATTCTAAACTAAGCATATAATCTCTGGTTTTGATTTCTGTGTCTAGGGTCTCTCTCTCTCTCGAAGCATTTACAAGATTACTCCTAAACTACATATAATCTCATTCTCTCTCTCTCTCTCTCTCTCGAAGCATTTATGACATCTTAAACTAAGTATAATCTCATTCTCTTCTCATGCAGAATGTAAGGCAATTAATTTTTCTCTTTTTTTTATTTTTGGTAAGGATTAAACTGGTTAGAGCCTTCGTGAAATTGGCAATACTGTTTCTTTTTTTTATTTCTCGTTTTCTTTATTGGGTCATTTATTTGTGTTTTGTTTTCCTTTGTTTTGTTTTTTGTCTTTTCCAGTGGTCTTTGTTTGTTTATTATCTCTGGTTGTGTTTCTAGCTTTTTATGCATCCTGTCCCTTTGTTCATATATATCATCTTCTGTTTCAGCTGTTTGTTTGTTTTTCTATATATCTTTATTCTTTCAATCTAAATCTTCTTTGTTATTTTTTATCATTTTCTTTTTCTAGTTTCAGTTGTTAGGCTCTTCTTCGTCATCGTCGTCGTCTTTTTTTCATCGTCTTCTCCTTCTTTCTTTCTTCTTTCTTCGTCTTTTTTTCTTCATCGTCTTCTTCTTCTTCTTCGTCTTCTTCTTCTTCGCTGTCTTCTTCTTCTCTCATCCTTGTTCTTCACTTCTACTTCTTCGTCTTCTTCTTCATCGTCTTCTTCTTCTACTTCTTCGTCTTCTTTTTCATAGTCTTCTTCTTCTTCTTCTTCTTCATCGTCTTCTTCTTCTTCTTCTTCTTCATCGTCTTCTTCTCCTTGTTCTTCTTCTTCTTCGTCTTCTTTTTCTTTTTCTGTCTTCTTCTTCTCCTTGTTCTCACTTCTTCGTCTTCTTTTCATCGTCTTCTTCATCGTCTTCTTCTTCTTCTTTCCTTCTTCTTCTTCTTTCTTCATCGTCTTCTTTCTCTCCTTTGTTCTTGTTCTTGTTCTTCTTATTACGAGGTATAAGTATTCATATATTACTACTTTTCACATTTATTTTTATTTTGTGTGTTAAGTACTTGTATATAACCTGCTCACTCCCGGCACTCTCTCTCTCTCTCTCTCTCTCTCTCTCTCTCTCTCTCTCTCTCTCTCTCTCTCTCTCTCTCTCGAACAGGCACGTACGATTCTGTCTGTTCAATCTTGCAAAGAGCGTTGGGGATCGAAATATTGATGTCTAGTGTGGTGTAGAGGAGGAGGAGGAGGAGTAAAGAAGGAGTGATGAAGAGGATAGAGAGAGGAAGAATAAGAAGATGAGGAGGAGTTCGCTCATATTGCTATTGTGTTGAGCATTTCCACTTTTTTGTTTTTTTTACCTCCCATCATTTCCTTTGTTTACGTGTGAATGTTTGGAGAGAGAGAGGAAAGAGAGAGAGGGGGAGGGAGAGGGAGGAAGGGAGGGAAATAAGGGAGGGAGTGAGGCGTGGATGAGCTTGATAGGATTAAGGGAGAGAGTACTATGAGGGAGAAATAGAGAGAGAGAGAGAGAGAGAGAACAAAGCAATGTTAAAGTTGAAGGAGAGAGAGAGAGAGAGAGAGAGAGAGAGAGAGAGAGAGAGAGAGAGAGAAACAAAAGCAATGTTGCGTAAAAAGTTGAATATCATGGGTTAGGGTTGCGTCGAGAGAGAGAGAGAGAGAGAGAGAACAAGCAAGAATAACAACTGACAAAGCATGGATTGGATGACATAGAGGAGGAGGATATGGAGGAGATAACAGGAGGAGTGATGAGGAGGAAAATGAGTTTGTCTCCCTCCGTCTCCCTCTCCTCCCCTCCTATCCTCCCATCTTTTCATCTCTCTCTCTATCTCTCTCTCTCTCTCTCTCTCTCTCTCTCTTGCTCTCTTCTCTCTTTCTTCTCTCTCTCTCTCTGTCTTTCTCTCTTCTTTCACCTGATTGGTAGTTCTCTCTCTCTCTCTCCCTTTTCATTCATGTTGAGTATAATCTGCCCTGCTGTTGGCATGCGCTCCTTACTCACTTTATTCAAATTTATACTCGTGACCTTGTTGCCAGAGAGAGAGAGAGAGAGAGAGAGAGAGAGAGAGAGAGAGAGAGAGAGGGATAGTGATGCTTGCTAAATTTAACTTCTTTTGATGTTGGAATATGTGAGAAAAGGGTTAATCTATTTGTCTATTTATTTATCTATTTATATATATTTATCTATATCTATACACTTTATCCTTGTATTCTTCACTTCTCTATTTCTTCCGTTCTTTCCTTCTCTTTATTTCTTCATTCTCTTCCTCTTCTTCCTCCTATCCACTCATTCCATTCTTGCTTCCTTCCTTTCCCTACTTCCTCCGTCCATTCCCTTCTCTTATTTCTTCATTCTGTTCTTCCTCTTCCTTCTATCCACTCATTCCATTCTTGCTTCCTTCCTTTCTCTACTTCCTCTGTCCCTTCCCTTTCTTTCACTTTCGTATTTTATCCCACTATTTACTACTGGTTATGCTTCCTGCATTTGCTTACTCCTTCTCTACTTCTCTCTCCCTTCTCGTATTTCATCTTCCTGCCTCCTTCCTCTACTTGTTCATTGCTGTACACCCATCCTTCATCCTTCCCTTCTTGCATATTGTTACTTCCCTCCTATTTCATAATTTCTCTCCCTTCTTCCTCTCCACTCTTCCTCTTTCTTAATTCCATCTCCTTTCTACTGTTCCTTTTCTATATTCTCTATCCTTCATTTTTTTTGTAGACTTATTCTTCACCCTCCTCCTGTTCATATCATTCATCTTCCTCCTTCTTCTCTATCATTTCCTTCCTTCGTCTGTTTCTTGTTGCTCTCTCTTTCATTTCTTCTTCCTCTCCTTCCTTCCTTCCCTCCTTTTTCCTCGCTTTCAAGTACACTTCATGCTTGTATTTCTTAGTTCTTCATTTTTCTTCTCTCTCCTTCCTTCTTATTCCATCTTCTTATCCTCTTCCTCCTCCTCCTTTCTATACTACTTCATTATTTTCATTTCAGTTTCTCATATTTCTTCCTCTTTCTTCTCTTTCTATTTCGTGTTCCTCTCCTTCCTTCTTTATTTCTATTTTTTTCTTTACATTTCATCATTACTTTTAAGTTCTCTTGCTTTCTTCCTTCCTTCTCCTTTTTGTTTTATCATCTTGTTGTTTCTTCTTCACATTGTCAATAACTACGTTCCTTCCATTCCTTATCCTCCTCATATTTTCTCTCTTCTTCTCCTTTATTTTATCATCTTGTTTCTCTTCCTTATTGCCATTAACTACGTTCCATTCCTATCCCTCCTCATATTTCTCTCTCTCCTTCTCCATTCCCATCCCTCCCTCGCATTGCTAACTCTTCTCTTTCCAAATGTCCCATCAATCCTTTTCTGACTCTTCTCCTGCCCATACACTCCCATCCTTTGGTTGGCTCTTCCTCATTCCCTCTCCTTGTATTTCCATCCCCTCTCTCTATCTCAAGTATGCTAACACCCATGTCCTCTAATTTGTTCCTTGTCACGCTACACCTGTTGCATATTAAAGTCTTCATGTTTCCATTGTATTCCTCTCCCTCTTCTCTCTCCCCTCCCTTTCTCTCTCTCTCTCAAGTGTTTTACGACCCTGTTCTCCATTTCTATTGTTATGTATGGTTCTATCCTTGTATTTGAGACTTATGCATCGTTTGTTATGTCTTTCCTCCCTAGTTCTCTCTTTTCTGCTGTTTCCTTCCTATCCTTCTCTTATTTTAGCTTCCGTTTTCCTTCTTCTGCTTGTTCGTTGTGAGTATACTTCATCCTCTGCCAGTCTACTTCTCTTAAGCACGTATCGTTAATCCTTTTTCCTCTTTCTTTAGTATTCTTTATTCTTAGTAATTATTCTCAGGTTTCTTGTGTTTCCTGCTCCAAGTATTGTCTCTTTTAGTATTCTTTATTCTTAGTTGTAATTATTCTCTGTGTTTCTTGTGTTTGTTCTGGTCTCCCTGTCCAAGTATTCTTGTCTTTGCATCTTATTTTGTGGTTTTCTTCCTGTTTTCTCTTTCTATCAAGTCCTCGTCTATCATATTCCCTTATAGTGTGTAAGAGTGAGGTGGAAATACGTTACACTTTATTGAGGTTTATTGGCACAGGCAGAAACTTTCCAACTCGTCTATTCCTTCACTTTAAAAATATGAGGAGGAGGAGGAGGAAGAGGGGGAGGAGGAGGAGGAGAGAAAAAAGAAAGGAGAAAAGGAGAGACGGAGGAGGAGGAGGAGGAAGAGGGGGAGGAGGAGGAGGAGAGAAAAAAGAAAGGAGAAAAGGAGAGACGGAGGAGGAGGAGGAGGAAGAGGGGGAG